>NW_007735909.1:8406-10957 GCF_000696425.1 Galeopterus variegatus
TCCACTCAGATGCCAGAGGATGTATGGAAAAGCCTGGGGGCCCAGGCAGAGACCTGCCACCAGGGCAGAGCTACCGCAGAGGCCATCTACTAGAGCAATGCAGAGCAGGAAAGTGGGGTTGGAGCCCCCACAAAGAGCCCCCACCAGGAAAATGTCTAGTAGAGCCAAGGTAGTGGGGCTGCCTCCAGGACCCTGGAACTGCAGGGCCACTGGAAACATGCAACACAGGCCTGGAAAAGCTGCAGGCACCAGTGCTGCCCATTGGGCTGTGCCTCACAGAGATGTGGGAGTGAGGCTGCCTGAGGCTTTGGGGGCCCAGATGCCCAATTGTGCCCAGGATGCAGGACTTGGAGTCAAAGAAGATTATTTTGGAGGTTTAAAACATAATGTCTGCCCTGTTGGGTTTTGGATTTGTTTGGGGCCTGTTTCTCCTTTCTTCTGGCCTATTCCTCCCTTTTGGAATGGGAATGTGTACCCAATGCCTGTTCCACCATTGTATCTTGGCAGTAGATACATTTGGTTTTGTTTTTCAGGTTCACAGGTGGAAGGACTTTTGCTTTTGCTCTCAGATGAGACTTTGGTCTTTGGACTTTTAAGTTGGTGCTGGAGCAAGCTAAGATTTTTGGGACTGTTGGGATAGAATGATTGTATTTTGTATGTTAGAGTGACCTGAGTTTTGGGGGGTTGGGAGCAGAATGATGGAGTTTAGAAGTGTTGTCCCCTCCAAAACTCATTTGGAAATTTGATCCCCAATGTGGCAGTGTTGGAAACTCATTGAGCCATGGGGGCAGATCCCTCATGAATGGATTAATGCTCTCCCTGGGGGAGGGCGGGTAGTGAGTGAGTTCTCGCTCATTAGTTCCCGTGAGAGCTGATTGCTTAAAAAGACCTTGGCACCTTCTCTCTCTCTTGCTTCCTCTCACCATGTGATCTGCTTGTACCCGCCGGCTGCCTGCCTCTTTCTGCCATGAGTAGAAGCAGCCTGAGGCCCATGCCAGATGCAGCCGTCCCAGAATCGTAAGTCAAGTAAACCTCTTTCCTTTACAAATTACCCAAACTCAGGTATTTCTGTTATAGCAACACAAAATGGACTAAAATGGGAATATTATGAGTTTTCATGTCCTTTGCATAGAGCACTCCCATTCTTATATCACCATCCTTATGATAGGAGACAGCCTTATGATACCTTAGAAGTAGTAAATCTGGAAGGCTGTTAGGTGAGCATGGAGAGGGTTGAGAAAGAGAAAGTTCTCAAGATCATGACACCTAGTTATCCCAATATCACCACTGAGCACCACTTTAGTGATGAATTAAAGACTGATAATATCACCATCTCTTTTCTCTGAATAATTATGGCAAAATCATGGCTCTCTGGACTTTTTTCATTCATAATCTAGACTGGCTTTTCCTAATGAGTCTCCAGATAAGGTTTGATAAAATAGTTTCACTTGTATAGATTTTATTCACAGCAATACTCCTTCTTGGACTGTTACACTCCCCCTGTGTAATGGAGATTGAAAAAAAGAATTACACAATTACTGAAAGGACTATGTATGCATTGAGAGGCCCGGAAGGACTGCACTACAGTAATTACCCCATTAGCAGGAGAAAGCTGAATGTGACAGCAGGGATTCAAAGTTAGCCTCTCCCTTTTACTGTAAAGACAAGGAAGTTTCACAAGAAAATTCCATTGATTTAATCATTACAATGAACACAAGGACATGGGCAGAATTATGGCTAAGTATAGTTTTAAGAAATGGAAACTAGGAACATCAGTGAAATAAACAAAGTGACATTCCATAATGCAATTTGTAAAAGGTTAAGTCAATCCACCAACAGAAGCTTGTTCTTAGCAAACACTGTCTTTTCTTACAGCAATTTCCTTCATATTTTCACACAATCAAGCAACTTTCTTAACATATCAATCAGTAGGTTAACCCAGGACATCTGTCCTTAAGCCAGCAATTTTGCTGTGTTACAATTCTTTATCTACAACAGAGACTTTAGCCTGGGGAAAGCTTCCTGTCTTTTGCAAGCTTAACATTTCTTTTTTTTTTTTTTTGTCTTTTTTCGTGACCGGCAACAGATCGCAACCTTCAGTGTTGCGCCCGTACCAGACCGGGACCGGCAACGGGATCGCAACCCTCGGTGTTGCTCCCACACCTCGCTCAGCCAGTGAGCGGCCAGTCTGTATGTGGGATCCGAACCCTCGGCGGGAGCGCCACCGTGCTTCCCAAGCGGCGCACTGTAGCAGTGCGCCACCGGGCCGGCCCCCAAGCTTAACATTTCTATATGTACTTTTTAAAAGTCAGGTTATACCTGAAACTATAGGGCTTTGGAAGCTAGGCCTTGTGAAATACATTTGCTTTATTAATGTTAGTACACTCTACATTGAACCAGTCACCTTGATTGGAGTTCTGGGTGTTGTCTTGATAAAAATTCTTCTGGGAGGTTGGCTGGTTAGCTCACTCAGAGTGTGGTGCTGAAAAGATCAAGGTCAAGGGTATGGACCCCACATAGGCCAGCCACCAAAAAAAAAAAAAAAAAAAAT
>NW_007735909.1:10977-11488 GCF_000696425.1 Galeopterus variegatus
TTTTTTTTTTTTTTTTTTTTTTGTTTTTTTTCGTGACTGGCAATAGATCGCAACCCTCAGTATCGCGCCCGTACCAGACAGGGACCGGAAACGGGATCGCAACCCTCGGTGTTGCTCCCACACCTCGCTCAGCTAGTGAGCGGCCAGTCTGTATGTGGGATCCGAACCCTCGGCGGGAGCGCCACCACGCTTCCCAAGCGGCGCACTGTAGCAGTGCGCCACCGGGCCGGCCCCCCAGCTTAACATTTCTATATGTAATTTTTAAAAGTTAGGTTATACCTGAAACTGTAGGGCTTTGGAAGCTAGGCCTTGTGAAATGCATTTGCTTTATTAATGTTAGTACACTCTACATTGGACCAGTCACCTTGATTGGAGTTCTGGGTGTTGTCTTGATAAAAATTCTTCTGGGAGGTTGGCTGGTTAGCTCACTCAGCGTGTGGTGCTGAAAAGATCAAGGTCAAGGGTATGGACCCCACATAGGCCAGCCACCAAAAAAAAAAAAAAAAAAAAT
>NW_007735909.1:12488-22842 GCF_000696425.1 Galeopterus variegatus
CAAAAAAAAAAAAAAAAAAAAAATCTTCTGGAACATCATCTTTTATGCTTGTTTGGAGACTTCCTATCCACTTTCCTCAAAACCCCAGAATATCAGACTTACCCCAGCTTAGGCCACTGCTGCTGTACTTGCTGGGAAGAGATGATAGAGCGCTTCTCCCCTCTCTACATAGGAGGAGCTCTGCTCAACCAGGACCCCCTGGGACCACCAACACGTCTCTCTGCTCTTGGCACATGGTCTGCTTTACTGGAGTAGGGAGACGCTCTATGTCTTTGTATCCCTCTTGGCTAAGAATACTCTCCTTTCTTCCCTCTGATTGTAGTGAGAATAAGAGGCAGAGTTAAAACTTGCTGTGTGTATTAGTCCATTTCTGTTGCTTAGAATACCCCAAACTGGGTAATTTATAAAGGGGCGAAACATATTTCTTACAATTTCAGAGGCTAGGGACTCCAAAGTTCAGGGAACACATCTGTGGGTGGTCTTTTTCTTGGTTGGTGACTCTCCATAGTTACACAGGGTATCACATGGCGAGCATGGGCTGAGCAAGAGAACTAACCTGCTCACTTACCCTCCTTTTAAAGCCATCGGAACCACCCCCTCACTCCATGAATGAGTCAGTCACTTCAGGAGGCACAGTCCTCACAATCCAATCACCTCTTAAAGGTCCCATCTTCCAAATACCATAATTGGATTTCTTACACTCTTAAAACTGTTACAGTGGGAATCTAGTTTACAATACATGAACTACGGGGGTACACATTTGACCCAGAGCACTATATTTTTATTCAGACTCAAAGCCATGTCTCTGCTTAAAGGCTCATTTATATAGAAAAGAAAAAATACCTTTTTAGTCTCCATCAAAACTAGAAATAAAATAAAAATTACACTAACACAGGTATACGTTAAACATTTCAGTCACTTATTAACAGATAATTTATTGGTTAATTATCAAACAGAACAAGTCTTATTTATCACATCTGCTTTGGGTTACTTTTTCTTAGAGGGAAGCGGTCGGTAGGCCAGCTCCTTGGGTGATGGAGATTGAAAAACACCAACTGCTCCCCCTCGAGGGCCGGGCAGAACCTAGTGACACCAGGAATGACAGATTTCCAATCAGCTAATTGAATTTAGAGGACAAAGGAGAAGCCTATATCAAAATAATTATGAAAACGATTACCAAAAGAACGGTCTTATGGTTGAAGAAAGCTGTGGGAAGTGAGAAAATAGGGCTTTATAGTTATTTCTTGAACAATGTCAGTGAGCAGGGAATATCAGGTGGGCAGTTGCCTGTGATGACAGTTTATTAGAAATGCCAAAACACCTGTGGATAATAGTCAGATGGGGAAGTTTATTCTCCACACTTTCCCTTTCAAGGATTACTGTGCATGATTGAAAATAATGCCTTGGTAAACTCCTTGGGTTGGTTGCAGGGGCAATTCCTTCAAGGGGAGTGCTCTAGTTAATATGCAATAGTGAAATACTCTCGTAACTTCGGGCTTTTTGCTGCTAAGTGGGCTTGTGGATATGGGGATATCATTGCTTGGGACAGCAAAGGTGACCAAAGCACTGTCTCCATGATCCTTCAGTCCTTCCTTTCTGCTCTTCCCATTCAGTACTCAGCTTCTCTTAATACACATTTAACAAGTATTTTTAGCCTGAGGAAACAAATGGTGAGCCTGAGGGGGTTTTCAAATGTTTTCATATGACTTGACTGTCCCTTTATCTGTCCTACCAAGGCTTTCAAACACATGTCAATTATCCATATTGATTGATAATAAATACCAATAATCAAAAAATACCTCAAGTCTCTACGGCACTTAAGCATGCAGGCTGCCTGGCTATGAATCCTGACTCTACCACCCACTAGTGATAGCAGCTGTGTAATTTAGGGCAAGTTAACCTTTTACTGCTCCAGTTTCCTCATCTTTAAAAAGAAGATGTTCATGCTTACCTCATGGGTTGTATGAGGATTAGAAGAGTTAATACGCATAAAACCCTACCAATAGTGCCTGCCCTGTAGCAGTCACTCAGTAATGCTAGCTGCTATCTGGAGTACTCGCTAAGTAATGACCAAACACCTGCTAGCCTCCTTTCTTCTGTCCTCAATATTGTGCTCCTAGAGAGTACTGTAGAGTTCATGGGATCACATTTTCTTCTTACAACAACCTTAAGAAACTGGCTAGGGATTTTGATCCTTTTTAAACTATAGACTGAGGGTAAATGCCTTGACTGAGGTACACGTGGTCTGGTTTTCTATAACAGAACAAGTGATATTTTTCTCCACTATATTTAAAAAATATCAGGTCTTTAACCCCTATGAATATCTAATACATAGAACTTCAGAAAGTGCAACAGCATAGGGTGCAAAAGTTCAAATCTTGCCTTATCTATAATCTTGTCTTGCACCCCACCACAAATAATTTGATGCAAATCCCACACCTCGTATCATTTCTTCCATAAAGATTTCAATATGCACCTCTAAAAGACTGAGGTTCTTTCAAAATGTAATCTCAGTACCATTATCACAATAACAATTATGAATTTTTTTTTTTTTTTTCCTTTTTGTCTTTTTTTGTGACCGGCAACGGATTGCAACCCTCAGTGTCGCGCCCGTACCGGACCGGGACCGGCAACGGGATCGCAACCCTCGGTGTCATGCCTGCACCTCGCTCAGTCAGTGAGCGACTGGTCTGTATGTGGGATCCGAACCCTCAGCGGGAGCGCCGCCGTGCTCCCAAGCGGCGCACTGTAGCAGTGTGCCACCGGGCCGGCCCTTATGAATGTTTTTTAATATTATTAAATATCTAGTAAGCACTCAAACTTTCTCGATTCTCTTTTTCCTCTTATAATTTGTCTGATTCAGGATTTCCCAAAGTATCTGTATATTACAGTTGATTGATTTATCTCTTAAATTTCTTAATATATAGGCCTGTCTCTTATTTTCCTTGCATTTTATTTGTTACTGGAACTGGGTGGTTTGTCCTGATGAGATATTTACAGTCCAGATTTTGCTGTCTATCTGTTGTGCAGTTCCTTTGAATCCTGTATTTCCTATAAATTGGTAGACCTAAAATTTTTATAAGATTTCTGTTTTATTTTTTGTTTTTTTTTACTTTTTATTCAAAAATCCTGATAGCCAGTATCATACACTTCTATTAGGAGGCACATATCTCTCTTTTTGTAAAGAAAGATGCCATTAATAATCTGCTTAATCTGCCTAGAATAGATTGAAACTAATATAAGGGTTGCAAAATGGTGATGTCTTAATCTGATCATTCTTTTAAATTTATTATCTATAATGTGTCTGTAACTAATATCTTTTCCTCATATAAGAGGGGTCTTCAAAAACTCATGGAAGGATTCTTATTAACTTTTCATTCCATTTTTTAGTGAACTCTTTGAAGTACCCTTGTATTATTTGATTACTGTGAATTAGAATTATTACAGAAAAAGCTATTTAATGCTTATTATGTCCTCTTATTTACTAGTTTTCAAAACAATGGTTTGTTTTCCTAACATCCTCTACGGATGGTCACTGAGATTTGATTTAGGTATTATAAATACATGAATTATCATATGAGAGTACTTCAAAATGTTCACAGAAAGATTCATATTATCTTTTAATACTATTTTTCCTTAGATTTTTTTGACATGCCCTCTTATTTGATGTATTTAAATTTATTTCATTTATTAATTTTATTTATGTTCAAGTCTACATATTTTTGGAAACCTCTTGAATGTGGCTACTGAATTCTTTGGTCATAATTCTAGTAGTCTTAGCTAACTTCCTGCTTTCTGGAAAGAATAGAGGTTTTTAACATTTTCTTCCTCAAGCTGGAAGCAGCCATTTCACCAAGGATTCCTGTTTCCTCTTCGTGGGATATAGTATTTAGTGACCACAATCTTGGTGCTAGGGGTGCTAATTCCTACTGGGTCAGCCACTGTTTGTAGACTTTTTCAGAGGACAGAGCTAAGAAACACACACACACACACACACACACACACACGTATTCATAAAAATGGAACACAGTGTGAGTTTGTACTGATGGCTAATTTCAAATCAAATTCAGGACTACAGGTTCTTACTCATCTCCTCAACCTTCCATCTGTGTCTTCTTTCTTCCATGCTGAAAACCCCAGTCCTCAATGACAACAACAAAAGCTCATTTGACTTATCTTATAATAAGTTTGCATTATACCCACAATATAACAATATATAATATGTTATCAATATAACGATATATTATATACACAATATAACAATATATCAGAACAGCTATATCAATACTATCACTAGGAATGTAATTATTGAAAAAAGGTTAAGATGTTTGTCCAGTTCTGCTTTAGTACATAGTCCAGTAGGGAGGTACAGCCAATTAGTATTCTTTAAAGTTACTTGAAATTTTCCTCTCTGTGGATATGCTACAACTTTGAGAGTTAGGTTCATTGTTTTCATTTTGCTTTTGATTTTTGAAGTTTGCTTTCCTAACTCCAACTTTGTTTAAGGTTATGTTAAGTATTTACGAGTGCTTTGTCAAATATACAAAACAGTGTATATTCAGGGAAGACTCACTTCTGTCCTGTCTCTTGTACCTATTCCTTCCATCCTTCTAAGGGCACTGTCTTTATTCGTGTCCGGCAACGGATCGCAACCCTCAGTGTTGCGCCCGCACCTCGCTCAGCCAGTGAGTGGGAACCGGTCTGTACGTGGGATCTTAACCCTCGGCGGGAGCGCCGCCGCGCTCCCAAGCGGCGCACTGTAGCAGTGCGCCACCGGGCGGCCCTAAGGGCACTCTTTTTTAAAGCTATTAAATCAAAGTCATTTTTGTATAGGTATATATGCATGTATATATGCACACATACTCTTCTTAGTTGAACATGCTGTACACTGATGCATGTGGAAGAGTTTACCTTTCATTTCTATAGCCCTTTAGTACTAGGTTGTGATGATGTCCTCTACTTTATCAAGTAGTTCCCTAGTGGGGAACATGTGTCCCGTCCATCCTTCCCTACTAATCTTAATGCTGCAAGGAACAGGCTTGCACACATCTCTTTTTCATATTTTTTGTTGGTGTGCTTTTAGCACTGATTCCTAGAAATGAGATTGCTGAGTCAAAGATAAACGTATCATCATTATCTAGATATTTCCAAATCCCCTTTCACTGGAATAATGTTGTTTTTTATTTCCATCGAAGTATGAGATTTTCTGTTCTTCCCCCAGCCATTTTGCTTCAATTTCTCTTATTTTTCTAAAGCAGCAACAGTAGAAAAAGTATCACAACATGTTAAAGTGATGAAACATTCATATTGCAACAAAGACTATAAATCTTCAACTATCCCTTGCTAAGAACACACTATGTGCAGAGAGCATCATTAAAAGTTTTAACTCTTCCATCATCAGATTCTGAAAGTCACTCGTTAGAAGCTTGGGGCAGCAATATCTCACATATGATCAATTAGGAAATTTGGTGTCATCCAGGGAAGGTAAGAACCACCTGCCTTCACTAACGAGCTATATCTTCCAGGTAAGAAGAACATTTCACTGTTTTGTGATAAGTCATAATTCACTTTTTTCTCATGTATTTTGTTCCGATGCTACGGAAAGGCTTTCACTGCGGTTATATTGGGCTAGGTGGAATTGTCCATTTCTTTTAAGACACATTTTTGAGTTACGGCTGTCATCTGATTGGTGTACCTACTCAAATTTCTCATAATGGGAACTGTTCCTTCCTGGTTTGCATTCCTCAAAGTTCACAAACGACAAGAGATTTCTCAAAAGAATCATGTTCCAGAGTCAGGCAGGACTCATTTCACCAGAGAATAAAATTGCTTTTAAATAGGGCCTGACATAGAAATAAAATTTCCATGTCATATGACATAGAAATAAAATTTCCATGTCATATGACATACAAGTGTTATATTCACATTTTAGACTAACCTTTTAAGCACTTGCATAATGAAGACTGTTCTGTTCATATTTATTCATTGGATCACTCATTTGTTCATTTATTCAGCAAGTAATTTTTGACTTCCTATCATAGGCCAATGTTATGAGCACTAGGTTCATAGGCCAGTGTTATGAGCACTAGGTTAACTGGTGGAGACACAAGATGAATAAAGTGGACACAGTTTACAACCATATGGAGTTTATGGTCTGAGTGGGGAGAAGGTCATTAAAGAAGAAATACACAATACTTTTGTAAGTGTGATAGGTGCTGACCTCGAATCTTCTCTTGCTCTACACTCAGTATTTATTGAACAAATCCATGTTAGTGGTTATTATAAGCCAAGCACTGTTCCAAGCATTTACAAACATTAACTCTAAGAAATGCTATGTAAATTAAGTCATAAATAACCAAAAGCCATAAGTGGGATTAAGATTTCTGCTCAAGTCACTGTTTAATTTATCTCTCTCCCTTTGCTGAAGAACCATTTAAATGTACTGACTCATTACTTTCTTCATTTATACCCAAATCCACTGAAAACTCATTTCTGCTTGTTCTGCTCTTACTGAAAATGCTTTTCCTAAGATCCTCAGTGGGACTTTTGATTTTGGCTAAAATGTGGTAACTGGGACTGGACTAATCCTCCAGCCATAAATAGCTAGAAGAACTGGGAGGAAAACGGTTTTTTTAGATATCAGAAAACTGGAAGCATAGCAATATAATCCATGGCAGGACAGAAATGAATGAGGTGTTCCCTCAGTACTTTGGCTTTTTGCCTGGAGGATTCTTCTGGACCATGGCCCAGGAAGGGGGAGCCCAAGCAGAGCTTGCAGCCTCATGGAGATGAGGTGACAAAGATCAGAGTTCAGAATTCAGAGATCAGAGGCTGCTGATTCAAAGGAAATTGCACAGGTAAATGCACAGTTGGAATTTTGGGGGCAGAGTACTGAAGAGCAAAGATCTATGCAGAGAAAGAGCTCCAGAGTCTACTATGAGTTTCCCGTGAATCTTTGGCTGAATACTAGTCTGAACTTATGTGGCGTAAAGAACAACTATTAAGGAAAGACAACTATCAGAGAACTGCAAACTGAAAAAAAAAACTACCACAATTCACACTGAGCTGGGTTCCAACTATCCTGCGTGGAAAGACCTTGTTAAATACCCAGGGCACTCAGTGGAGACTCCAGAAAGGACACACCTTAAGAAGAGGGCTAAACTAGCCCTGGAAAAAAGTCACTCTAAATCTAGTCTAACAAAGCTTAACAAAAGAAACAGTTGTAAAGGTCAAGCTTATCTTCAAATGAATTAACTGCCTTCCAAAACAAAGTGTAGTGTTTTCAAAAGAGAGACAGAAATCTAGACATGGAATAACACTGATGATGTCAAACATCCAGTTAAAATTACTAGACATGTGGAGAAGCAAGAAAATGTGACACAAGACCAAGAGAAGATTCAGTTGAAAGTCAAAATTACTCCTGATTCATGAAAACAACATTAATCTCCTTGTACATCTCCATCAGAGCTCTCAGGAGAGTAGGTGCATTGTCAGTCTGCATTAATATTTGGAAAGGAGTGTTTTTCTGAGCAGTAGGTCTCAAAAGTGGATTAAAATAGTCAGTAAACCATGCTGTAAACAGATCCAGGCTCTGTTGTCCCATTTATAGAGACCAGGCAGAGTAGATTTAGAATAATTCTGAAAGGCTCTAGGATTTTCAGAATGGTAAATGAGCACTGGCTTCATCTTAAAGGTACCAGCTGCATTAGCCCCTAACAAGAGAGTCAGCCAGTCCTTTGAGGCTTTAAAGCCAGACATCTATTTCTCCCCTCTAGCTATGAAAGTTGTAGGTGGCATCATCTTCCAATGTAAGTCTGTTTGGTCTACACTGAAAATCTGTTTAATGTAGCCTCCTTCATCAATGACCTTAGCGGGGTCTACTGGATCACTTGCTGCAGCTTCTCCATCAGCACCTGCTGCCTCACCTTGCACTTGTATGTTATGGAGACAGCTTCTTTCTTTAAAGCTCATGAACGAATCGCTGCTAGCTTCAAACCTTTCTTCTGCAGCTTCCTCACCAATCTCAGCCTTCACGGAACTGAAGGGCCTTGCTCTGGATTAGGCTTTGGCTTAAGAAATATTGTGGCTGGTTTGATCTTCTGTGCAGACCACTGACACTTTCTCCCGATCAGCAAAAGGCTGATTTGCTTTCTTATCACTTGTGTGTTCACTGGAGCAGCACTTTTATTTCCTTCAAGAACTTTTCCTTTGCATTTACAAGCTGACCAACTACTTGGTACGAGAGGCCTCACTTTCACCCTATCTTGGTTTTTGACAAGCCTTCCTCACTAAGGTTCATCATTTCTAGCTTTGATTTAAAGTAAGATATGTGCAACACTTCCTTTCACTTAAACACTTAGAGGCCAGGTTATTAATTGGCATAATTTCACTATCGTTGTGCCTCTGGGTATAGGGAGGCCCGAGGAGAGGTAGAGAGACAGGGGAGCTGCCGGTTGGTGGAGCAGTCAGAACTCACACAACATTCATTGATTGAACTTGTCTCATATAGGTGCGCTTCGTGGAGCTCCAATTACAGTAGTTATATCGAAGATCACTAATCACAGACCACCATAACAAATATAATAATAATGAAAAAGTTTGAAATACCATGAAAATTACCCAAACTGACACCGAGACAAGACATGAGCATCTGTGGTTGGTTAAATAACGCCAATAGGCCTGCTCAAAGCAGTGTTGCCACAACCCTCATTGTAATAACAAAGGCCATATCTGTGAAGTTTGATAAAGCAAAGTGCAACCAAACATGGTGTGCCTGGACAGCCCCGCATGCCTAGTCACCCGCTGCTTCTGCCATTCCTGTTTCCTACCTGCCCGTCCCAGCTCCTGGGTCTGCCATACTTCTGAGAATGAGGGCCCCTCACGGCTTTACCTTTGCCTCCTTCTGACACACACTGCACGTCCTCTGGACAGCCCAATTTATTCCTATGTCTTCAACTAGATTTTTTTTCAGAAGCTTATACTTCTATAGCAATTAAATATTTTAGTAATTATTATAAGTATTATGATGTGTATATGCATTAGGCTTTATCAGACATTGTTATAAACTTTATTTCCTTTGATTGCCATGCAATCGCTTTGTTACGGAAAATGCCGGAGCTATCACTACCACTTTTAACAAAGAAGAGAATGAAAGTTTAGTGAGATTACGGTGCCTGCTCAGCACTACCCATCTGGGAGGTGGTTTGGCACATCTAGAATCTAGATTTCTCACTCTTACTACCATGCTCTTTCCAAACCTGTAGTTTCTTACAGTCTGTTGTTCATAACCCTCAAGGATTAAACACATTGTGGGTTACCACATATTCGGTAGTCATGACACCTGCTGCTAAGAAATTGGCTGAGAATTTCATTTAATTTTAAAAGAGAAAACTCTCCTTTTGGGGCAGTAATGTGTAGACAAGAGTTTTTCTTGAATAATGTCTTTAAATGGACTGAGGCAAATCCCGTCAGGTGATTCATGCATCACATTGACATTCCAGAGAGTCAGATTGCACAATGTGCTTCTGACTCTCTCCCTCTGAGCAATTTGAAATATTTGTGCTCATATGTCCTATCGTGGAGTTATGTGCCAACGTGATGTTCAGTTTCATTAGAAGCTAGGATTCCTATCTGTGTAGAAATGGGCAGGACTGTCTAGGATATTTCTAACAGCAGCCCTTTGGTTGTTTATATTTTAAACTCCCTGGTATTCGCCTTCTTTACAGGGTGTCCAGTTCCTTACATAACAAATATTTGTCAATGGTGATGATAGCTTTCCTTATATAGTTCATGCCTGTCACTCTTGTTAGGAATGTGACGCGCATCTCCCTCCTTGAGTCAGGAATCTCTAATATGCTCTTTGATATCGTTCTATAGTTTTTGTTTTGGTAACTGACCGGCAAGATGAAATAGTTGGACACGATTTTGACCTTTCTCAGTTTGCAACAGCACATTCAACTAATGGCCAAGACAAACTCAGTGGTCCTCAGGAAACAAGTATCCCCTCTCCTTCCCCCCACCCCAAACACACAATGAACAACAGAAACTAAAACATAAACCGACACATGAATAAACAAACAACAGAAAAAGCCTTGAGAAAACTAAATTTTCATTGACGCTCTTTTCTGCACATATATATTTTATTATTTGTGATTTAAAGTAGTAAGCAAAACTTATTTTTAAGTAATTTAATAGAAGTATTTGAATTACAGCCTCTGTTATATTTGTGACTAATACACATCTTTGACACTCTTCAGAGTAGCACATATAATTGCTTGCCTAGATTCTGCATACCAACAAATTTAAACCTGTTTACTTTCAAAAGAGAAACAAATTTCACATTAATAGGTATTAT
>NW_007735909.1:23641-28247 GCF_000696425.1 Galeopterus variegatus
ACACATCTTTGACACTCTTCAGAGTAGCACATATAATTGCTTGCCTAGATTCTGCATACCAACAAATTTAAACCTGTTTACTTTCAAAAGAGAAACAAATTTCACATTAATAGGTATTATCATTTGAGAATGCTGTAAATTTTATGTACTTTTTCCCTTTGCATATAGTGTTTATTTTAATAGGAATAAAATAGTATTTTGTAACTTTGTATTTTTCTTTCCACATACAAAATATATGCTTGTTAGTAGGATGTAAAAGTAAAGTTAGATGAGTAAGTGCAGGAGAAAGCATGAGATTGTCATGTTACTTCTGGATTCCCCTGCTTGTGTGTCTGTATCACACAGATGCCGCACTACAGTGAATGTGCCGGCTTTTCTAGTGGTTTTTGAGTTCTGTGTTATGTTTGTCTCACACTTCATCATATCAGGATGTGTTCAGTGCTACACAATTTTAAATGTTTTTGTTTTCATAGTGTACAGCCACATACCACATCAATAGAATGTGTTTGGTGAGAGGCTGTATTTCCTTTTGCAAATAGCCTAAACAAATAAAGTTCTATATGTTTCTTGCCACCTTGAAGCAATTAGGTTTAAAATGGAGTCTTAGAGTTAGTTGTGGCAATTAAGTTGGAATGAAAGCAAAATAGGATTTTGTAGAAGTGTGTTGAAAATATAGTGTTGATTTCACTACAAAAGATATTTATGTTGGTGGTTTAATAAATAGGTTATTGTGGGTTTGTTTGCCAGGATGCTCCACATTTAGAATTGAAACTGGCAATAAATTTAACACTACATGTTAAATTGAGGTTCTCCAAGACCTTTGGTAACACAGGCATGCATGGCACCTTTTCACTCTGCCACGCAGTAAGATCCTTTACTGTTTGGTAGTGCCTACTTTAAGCTAAGGACTTAATAACTGTCACAGTAATTCTGCATGGGGGTATTATTGTCCCCATTTTATAAATGAGAAATCTAAGGTTCACATGGTATAAGTAGTTTATCCAAAGTTAGAACAGCTAGAAAACAATAGAGACAAGATTTGAACTAAATTTTCAAAACCCATTCTTTTCCTATTTTAATAATCTGCTTCTCATTAGGTCATTCTACATTTTTAAAAAGATGATTTCTCATGTCTGTTAGTGAAAAGAGAATTTATTCTAAGTCCCATGAATCTTTAAATCATGTTTGTAATACATCATGTTCGTTAGCACATGCCTGTTGTGTTAAGACAATGTTCCACTCAAAGGGAGATAGAAAGAGCTAAGAAGCGGGAGGAAATCTACAGCCGCCGAAGTCCATCACAGTCTGATTGCGATCTATTGTGTAAACCCTCAGGTTTTCTGTGACTTAGCCTCTTTGTGCAATAAAGCAAGTAGGTAACGTGATCCTATGATTTTCCATTGCTAAATTTCTGTGATTTTTTGTTGCATCACTTCTAGTACCCATTTTTCCCCTTTCAACATATTAATGCCAGATAAATATTTAGATTTTAAAGTAAACATGATGAAAATACATTTTCTTAACAAAACAAAACAAAAAGAACCTAACTTTGTAGCCTATATGTGTTGTTCATTTTCAAAATCTGTTTTAGTTTGCTTATTTAAGCAGCGGTGGGAAACTTTGCTCAAATAGAAGTTTTGTAACGTTCTCGACCAGACTATAAATGATGGATTTACATTTCAGTCTAAAAATTATAATCTAGATAGATGAGTCTAGAGCATGCTATAGTAACAGACCCCAAAATCTCAGTTGGTGTAACACAATGTTTTGTGTCTCATTTTTGTCCCAGTCTCTGTGGGTCGGGTCACTACCTTCCAAATGTGCACTGAGACACAGGATTCTAAATCTTCACAGTGTGGGAAAGAGCACAGAGCAGTGTTCAAAGTTGTCTCTAGCCAGACTGGCAAGAGGCTTCTGCCACATCCCAGTGGCTAGGATCTGGTCATATGGCTTCACACTGTCATGGAGGCTTGGTCCTATTTTTTGTGTGCCCATTGAGGGAAAAATGAAATAGAATTTGGTGTAACATGGCATTACATCTGCCACAATACCTTACTCAAATTTACTGGAATACTCCTTGGCAAAACTCTCAAGAAAAAACTGACAACAATATTATCTTCTTCATGTGCCAGAAAATTGAATTAAAACAAAATAATTGAAATGATCTAACAAGATGATAGGAATGTTGTAAAAAAATTTGTTTAGCGGCAAAGAAATTTTCCTCTAAAAATTTACTTTTAGTGAACTCAATGTAAATAGAGCTAGCACTTAAAATTCATTAATTCTCTTTTGAGAGTGCAACTTTAACAAAGATCAGGCTCCAGACTAGGAAAACCTTAGAAGGCACATAACTTGGTTTCTTCAAAATATAACTTGCAAGAAAAATCTAATGGAGAGGGACCCAAAACATTACAAAACACTTAAGTGATTTACCAACTGATTGTGATTGTTGACCTAATTTGGATTCTGATTCAAACACATGATAAAAAATAAGACACTTATGAGACAATTAGGAATTTAAACACTAACTGGATATTTGATGATATTAAGGAATTATCAATTTTTATGTATGATAATTATATTATAATTGTTTTTTTAATAAGCTTTCATACATTTTAGAGATACTTAACTGAAATACTTAGGAAATGAAATGACATGATGACTAGGATTTTTAAAAAAAGTAAGGAAGGGAAGCGGGTGGGGTGGAATGAATACAGACGTACCTTAAGTTGGTAGTTTTTTAGGCTCGGGTGTGGGTGCGCGATGATTTGTTTTGCCATTCTATCTATTTAATCATTTGTTATTTCCTATAATAAAAAAAAATCTGCAACAAACAAAAGAAACCCCAATGTATTTTATTATCATGGGATTTATTATTTTACTCTTGATTCATCATCTTTTTATTATATATATATCTGTATTTCTCCTCCTGTTTACTTTTTAAAAAATGTTTCAATCTTTTCACACTGCTTATGGTTTCATCAGACTCATCCTCCATGATCTGGGTAGAGAATGAAGATATTGTTTCCAAATGGGGGGACACATCAGGTCACAGAGGCTTTACCCATCTGGAGCTAGCTGGTATAAACAATCAGTGATGTGCTGAGAATCTTAGGGTGTGAAAGTGATGTGTAATGAATAGCCTTCATAGAAGAGGCCAGCTACACAAACACCTCTATTCACTACCTCCTGAGCATCTCCCTTGAATTTTCATACTTGCTTGAAAAAGATAAAATCCCCTAATAACACAGGGCCATTTTCTGGAAAGAGTACTAAACTACTAGCTTAAGAGAATCTCAATACCAAAAACAAACAAACAAACAAACAAATAAATAAAATGTCTTTTATTCCGGACCTAGAAAATTGTGCCAATCCAATTGTGAATTATTATGGGAGGTATACTTTTCGAGGTATTTTGGGTCTTGCTCCCAGTTCTAAAGTTCTTAAGATTTAGCCACCGAAGATAACCTAGAAAATTCTCAGTATAGACATTCAGTGATCTCCTTCACAGTAAGCTCTGTAGTCCTAATTAAGAGAAACTGTTGACTTTCCAAAGAAACAACATTGCTTTTTTTTTTGTCTTCGGCACTCTCTAATAAGGAATACAGCTTTATTTTTCGCACTTTGGATGAAAGATAAAGAAGATTTACTAAGATACAGATCATAGTTTTAAACAGACCAAACGCTGCCTGCTTTACTTTCCAATTTGAATTTGTCTTCCCCTATACTCCCCACGTTTTAAAATCTGCCCAGGTTGCCTAATAAGTAGCAATTAATCATTGTACGCTATTTCAGGCCTTTAATTGAAACAGAAATTATACATTTAATGTGAAAAAAACTACTTTGAAGACACTTCAGTAAAGGGAATATGTCTTTCAGTACTCTGTCATCCTTTCCAATTGGGTTTCCATTCAATTTCAAAGAGATTGAAAAACAAAAACTAGTTGTCAGAGAATAAAATCTGCCACAACCTGTTCATTCTGACTTTCCAGGCTTTTCTTGTTACATCCTTCCACTCATTTAAATGACCTCTAATGTATTTCCCTTATTCAATGTCTTATAATGAGCTCATAAGTTGCCCTTGTGAAATATTAAAGTTGGTGTTTTAATGCCAACTCCAACTTTAAGGTTAGAAAATAATGCAGTATTAATTCAAGGAACTTGGAAGAAACAAATTAGCTTTCTCAAATCAAAATTCAGATTTGCAGAGGTATTGCAGAAATTCTTGACAATGAGCACTTACAATATGGACCTAGAAAACTCCTAATATTACTTTGAATAAATCCTATTGGCTCCATAGATAAGGGGATCAAACTAAATTTGGCAAGTTCTCAAATAGCAGTAGCAAATGAAGTTGCTCTGTAAAGCCGATAGGCTTCTCAAAGACTTTAGCCAAACAGTCAAACACAAAGTGTCTACTGGGCCTTCACTTTCTAAATAAATACCTCAAACAAAAGGCATGGTTTAGCCCCACAGAATTGTAAGTATTACTGTATAGCCTATAAAAATGGAAAATCATATTATACTGTGCCTGGATCCTTATATGCTAAAGGAGTGTTGGAGTTAAACTTTGGAGAGTTGAAAATAGTGGGTGGTGAGAAATGTG
>NW_007735909.1:28748-31343 GCF_000696425.1 Galeopterus variegatus
GCTAAAGGAGTGTTGGAGTTAAACTTTGGAGAGTTGAAAATAGTGGGTGGTGAGAAATGTGGTGGAGGTGGACGGTAATGAGATAGAAAAGATAATTGATGAGAGCACTTTTAAAGCCTGCTAAAGGAGTGTTGGAGTTAAACTTTGGAGAGTTGAAAATAGTGGGTGGTGAGAAATGTGCTGGAGGTGGACGGTAATGAGATAGAAAAGATAATTGATGAGAGCACTTTTAAAGCCGTGAATCCAAGGAATGTGTGAATGAGACCACAACCATTACCTTTCTTTTTTTCTCTACGACAAAAGTGTCAGTTTCTCCAAAAAGACATCCCTGTTATTAGGGGTGGAGGACCAGGGTCTGGGAGAAATGGAAAGATTCCCACCCATCCCTGTGAAGGCTGCTCATCCTGGTTGTTACCAGGTGGTCCTGTCTCTCCCTCTCCACCTCCATTTTCCACCTCTCCACCTATTTTCCTCTCCTCATCGCAATTCTGTCTTCAGGCTGCTGCACCAGAACTTGGAGAAATGGTCTCTCATTGAATCTTTAATCTGCTGCCACCATTGCCTAAGGTTAAATACCTAAAACCAATCCTTTGTCATATGTAAAGTTGTGGTTTGTTATATCCCTGTGGTTCTGTCTTTGATAAAGTGCTGGTTCATTCAACCTCCAGGTCTCTCTTCTGCAACCCTGCATTCACTTTGTGCCTGGCATTGTCTCATGACCTTGGACATCACCCAGAGATTAAGCATTGGTTTATATGGTCAATCAATCAGCTAGAAAAATTAATCGAGCAATTGTCATGTGACAGTCACTCTGCTAGATAGAGGGATACAAGATGAATCTTCAAGAAGCTCTAGTGAGAGAGACAGACGTAAAGGAGAATATTTACTAGGAAGCTGCTGAAGGTTGAGTTTTATGCCTCTTTACTTGCACCAGCCCTCCCAAAGCCCTGTAGTTAATGTTTCCCCTTTCTTTTTTCAATAGTTTTAGATAGGCATACTTGACACGCAATAAACTACATATATTTAAAGTGTATAACCTGGTAAGTTTTGACATGTGTATATGCCTGTGAAACTATCCAAACAGGCATATCAGAAATAAAAAGCACACGCATCAGCCCCCAGTGTTTCCCCATGCCCCAGTGTAAGTCGGTCTGCCCCTTCCCCCGTCCTTAGGTAACAACTGATCCACTTTCTGTCACTATAGACTAGTTTTCATTTTTTAAAAAATATGTATGAATGGGATAAAAGAGTCTGTTCTCTTTTTTGCCTGTCTTCCTCCCCACAGCATCATTACTTGAGAGTCATCCATTTGGTGGCATGTATCAATAGTTCACTCTCTTTGTTGCTCCATTGTATGGATATACTGCCATTTGTTTATCCATTTGCCTGTTGTCCATGGACACTTGGATCGTTTCTAGTTTGGGGCTATTACAAATAAAGCTATTATGAACATTCACGTATGAATCTTAGTACAGACATTTGCTTTCATTTCTCATGAGTAAATATAGAGGAGAGAAATGGCTGGACCACATGATAGACGTACTTGTATGTTTACATCTTTCAGAAACTTTCAAATTGTTTTCCAAAGTGATTATACCATTTTACATATGCAACAGCAATGCATAAAATCTCAAGTTCCTCCACATCCCCACCAACATTTGATATTATCAGTCTTTGTAATTTTATTCATTAAAATATGTGTATAGTGGTACCATATTATGGATCTAATTTACATTTTCCTGATAGCCAGTGATGGTGGACATCTTTTTGCATGCTTAGTTGCCATTCACATATCTTTTTTGGTAAAATATCTGTTCAAATCTCTTTTTTCCATTTTTTACTGGGTTGTTTGGTTTATTATCACTGAGTATGAGTGTACTTCATATTTTCTGGATACATGTCCTTTACCATTATGTGATTTGCAACTTTGTGTATTTGCAATCTCTATTGTTATGTGCATAAACTTTTATGATTATTGCATACTCAAAGAATTAATCCTTTAATGAAATGAATTTCTCTATACCTGGTAATCTTTGCTCTGAGATTTACCTTTTCTAATTCTAGTGCAATCAATCCAGCAATCCAGTTTTATTTGTATGAGTTTTAGTATAATTACTTTTAACCTTTTTTTTTTTTCCTGCTTAAAGTGTGGTTGTTTTATGCGGCATAGAGGTTGGTCTTGGTTGTTTGCCTAATATGATAATCTCTATCTCTCAGTTGGGGTGTTAAGAGCATTTAGTATGTTATCATTACATTTAGTATGCTATTGTTATTTAGTATGTTATTGTTATATTTGGTATGTTTTTGGCATAGTTAGATTTAAAATAGCCATCTTGCTACTTGTTTCTACTTGTTGCACCTCTTCTTTTTTCTATTTTCCCTTTTTCCTGCCTCCTCTGAATACTTCTTCATGATTCCACTTCATCTCTTATATGACATAGAGGCAATAATGTTATATGATAATATATGTATTGTGTTATATAAATATAACGCTTTGTTCTCATAGTGTTTTTTGTTTGTTGTTTAGAATGTACGGCATGCATTTTAACCTATCACAGTCAAGCATCTGTGATGTCATTCCACTGTACACATCCT
>NW_007735909.1:31478-32959 GCF_000696425.1 Galeopterus variegatus
GGCATGCATTTTAACCTATCACAGTCAAGCATCTGTGATGTCATTCCACTGTACACATCCTGAAGCAATGTTACCATAGGATACTTCTATTTTTTTCTCCTTCTGACCCTGGTTCCATTGTTGTACATTATGCTTATGTGGATGCTATAAACTCCACAATACGTTGTTAATATTTTTGTTTAAGTATTTAATTTTTAAAGAAAAAATAATAAAAATATCTTATGTATTTATTCCTGTAGTTATCATTTCCAATGGTCTTTATTTCCTTACGTTGGTCCTCATGGCAATATTGTATTATTTTTCTTCTGCCTGAAGGGCTTCCTTTAACGCTCTGCTGGGGACAAATTCTTTTAGGTACTGTATATCTAAAAAAGTCTTCATTTCAGCTTCATTTCTGAGAGATACTTTGCTGGTTATAAAATTCTAGACAGCAGGGTTTTTTCTTCAGTACTTCAGTATCTCACAGGTGGTGCCCACCTATTTTGTCACTTGCATTGTTTCTTATGAGAAATCTGCTGTCATTCTTACCTTTGTTCTACTCTGTGTAATCTTTTTTCTCTGGTTGCTATTAATTTTTTTATCACTGTTTTCGTGCAATTTGATGGTGATGTGCCTTTGAGTATTGTTGAGTTTCTTGAATCTGCAGGTTTCTTATATTCATCAAATTTGGAGAATTTTCAGCCATTATATCATTTAATATTCCCCCTCCCCTTTCTCTTCCTTAGGGAGTCCAATTAAAAGTGTTTTAGGCTGCTTGAAATTTTCTCATAGGTCACGGATATTCTCTATATTTTAAAAAAATTATCTTTTCTGTGTTTCATATTGGATAATTTCTGTTTGTTTCTTAAGACTCATTAACCTTTTTTCTAAATACATAATTGCTATTAATCCTATTCAGTGTGTTTTCATCCTACACAGTGTAGTTTTTCATCTCTAGAATTTAGATTTGGTTCTTTTTTATTTTATCTTACATATATCTACTTAACTTTTTGAAGTATAGAATAAGTTATAATTACTGTATTACTGTTTTTGTCTGCTAATTCAACTGTGTCATTTCTGGATCAGTTTCAGTTGACTGATTTTTGTTTTTCTTTTCCTATTTACAAATTATATTTTTCTGCCTGGTAATTTTTGATTGACTGCCAGATATTGTGAATTTTATATTATCGGGTGCTGTTAAGTTGTGTATTTACATAAATATTCTTCATCTTAGTTCTGATATATAGTTAAATTACCTAAAACACTGATTCTTCCTTGTAAGATTTGTTGAGGACTGGAGCAGTCCTCAGGTTAAGCTAATTATTATCCTCTCCTCAGGAAGACCCTTCTGTGTGCCCTATGCAGTGTCCTGAGAATCAAGAGGTTGTCTAGTCTAGCTCATGGGGATGGGCATTGTTTCTTGTCCTTTGTGAGTCCCAGATACTGTTACCTCTAATCTCCTGGGCAGTTCTTTCCCAGCATTTGGAAAGTTTTCTCACATG
>NW_007735909.1:34409-35436 GCF_000696425.1 Galeopterus variegatus
TCACATGGTCTGGAAGTGGGTGAAAAGGACATGTGTTGGAAAACTTCCTAGAAAAGGTGACAAATTGTTTCCAAATAGTGAACAAAATCAAGGACAAATGAGGAAGAGAGAGAAAGAGGCAAAGGAGAAAACTATGGAGAACCTAATACTAACCTCTTAAAGATTATTTTCTAATAGGGAAACAGAGACTTTATTGTGGGGGAAAAAAGGCCATAAGAAAATAAACGAGTTATGTATGGTCTGACATCACAGTCAGGTAAAAAGAAAAATGGGGGAGACAGTTCACGTTAATTCGGTGATATTTTCTATTTTTGATATTAGAAAAAAATAATTTTGAGTTAATGATATAATGCAGCTGATGATGGCAACCTAACTCCTATTTTGTGCCATTAGAAAGAGGAAAAAAAGAAGAAAAAGCAGAAGTATGAGAAAGAAAAAGAAAAAGGATGCAGAGGAGGGGGAGGTATCAACTGCAGTCTGATTTAGGTCAGAATGATGAGATTAATTCTTAAATAATTCTTAAATTATTTTCCATAAGAGCCAACTTTCCCAAAGAATCATCTACAAGTTTGTAAAAAGCCATTAAGTTTGCTTTCCTTAGCTTTTTGTCCATCTGCAGACTTATCCCCAGAATGCCACCTGTCAGGTGTTACGCCATCAGGTAGGTGCTACCTTTTCTCCCCATTATGCTTCTGTTTCTCCAAGGCTTTGCAGATTTCCCCTTGGCAGAATTGGACCCTCTGAAATAAAGCAAGTTCCCATTTATTGCTATCACTTTGTTGTAGCAGTTCTGTAACTGTAACAGATTTTCTCTTGCGTCTTGACAGATGCAGTTTTTTGCTTTTTAGATGTTGTTTCATATGATGGTCGTTGTGTGCTTACTCCTTTTTTAGAAGCAGAACAGAAGGGAGCACGGGGAAGAGTTGTAGGGAAGAAGTCCCCAGTAGTGCATAATAACCTGTCACCCTTTCAGTCTATCCCTTCCCTTTTAATGCTCCTGGCCTCCTGGCATCTAAGGCCCAGAGGC
>NW_007735909.1:37005-37526 GCF_000696425.1 Galeopterus variegatus
TTTCCTCATTGACGAGGACGGAATGTTAGGCTGCGGGGACCGTGACATGGAAAGTATGCGAGCTGGCTGCATTGCGTTGTATTTTCTCCTTTTGAGGGCTTTCTGTCCTTTGTCCTTTTTCACCACTGCTTGTGGGCAAACATCTTAATGGATGATGGACAATAAATGACCTCATGGAAACAGCCTGGTGGTGACCTGCAGCTGATTTAAAGTCAGGTCTACACTTGATAACTCCCCATGTGTACAAGGCATGTGACACAGCTTGGCTCCCTAGCTTTGGTTTGATCCATTGAGAAGAATAAAGCTATACCTTTCGACACTGAATCACAGGATTGAAATGTCGATCCAGTCCTAGGCTAGCCTCAGATTTCCATCTGGTCAAAAAGAGAGCATTGTCATTGCTACTGAATTGAGATTAACTCAGAAGAGGAACATAGATCTAGATGGCTCCAGAGCTACTCAGTTTCTCAGACAAGGGCCAGGTCAGGGATACAGAAACACACACACACACAGCATCCTGG
>NW_007735909.1:38681-39327 GCF_000696425.1 Galeopterus variegatus
TCTTGCCATAATTTTATATTTCAAAACATCCTTTTGGCACCTTCACAGGTGGCCCATCCTGCGAGAAATGTGCGTTCAGAGTCCCCAGACGTCCTCTTACGTGTCCCACTGGGTCAGGTTAGACATTCTTTTCTATTAAATCATTTTTTTAAACCGTCCTTGAATTTTTAAAAAGATACTGTTTTGACTTTGATAAACTCTGGCACTCTGAATTCCTTTTGTTTGTTTGTCTCGTTTGGGCTTGCCCTGGGCAAGGGCTATCGCTGCCACATCACGGCTGGGAGGGCTTTCTTTCCAGGTTCGAATCACTTTTATTTTCATGATTCAAAAAAACAGATGGCTGTCCTGGGATCAGTGTCGGTGCACGTTTTGAAGATGATGGTCTTATGTCCCTTCCCTTCTAATCCTTGAAGTCACTGTCCTTTATTTTTATTTTGTAAACTTACGTGCATATTCTTAAAGCATACTATGATACTTTGCATGAGTTTCATTCTTCCCTCTCATTAGAGGCACATCTTAGCCTTTGGAGTCTACCGTCACCTTCATACTTTCTAGTTGGGACAAAACAATTTTTTGGCTCTTTTATCATTTTTTTTTTTTTTTGTCTTTTTCTGTGTCCGGCAACGGATCGCAACCCTCAGTGTCG
>NW_007735909.1:40656-68030 GCF_000696425.1 Galeopterus variegatus
AAACGCTTTCTGCCCCAGTGGTGACATCTGCCATTTAGAAACCTAGATCTGTGTGCTAGGTATACTCACTTCTAATTGGGTTAATTATTTCTTGGTGCTTTTCATGGCTAGAGCTAAAATGCTTTTTGTGTTTTACTCTGAAACCTCCAAATTAAACCTGACTCCACAGGATTTTTCCTCGCCTTTCTTCTTTCTGTTTTTTTCGTTTCCTTTCTCCTACAGTGAGAACCCAGATTCCCCAAAGCATCATTTGATCAATCCTACAATAGTTACAAAATAGTTTCAGAATTATTTTAATACTTTCATGATATCAGCAGTGTTACTAAGTTCAAGATTTTTTTGGACAATATTTTAGTAAGGCTGTACCGTGAGAATACTTGTTCGAAAGCTACTTTAATTGATCCCTGTGTTGTTATGTGATGTGATCAGTAATGTGATTTGAAGCTTGGTTCATTTTTTTAAATTTAATTTTAGGATTTACTTTTTATTATTTTGATTAAATTTTACTTTCTTTCTAATATATTTATTATTATTTTGATTAAATTTTACTTTCTTTCTAATATATAAAACATTGAAATGCATCAAAAGTCAAAATTATAGGGGCCGGCCCGGTGGCGCACTGGATAAGTGCGCTGCTTGGGAAGTGCGGCGGTTTAAATATAATTTGTTTTACCACCTTTCCCTAAGTTAATATGTACTCACATTAAACATCCAAACACATAAGAAATTCTGGCATTCTTAATTTATGCTTTTAATCTACCATGCTCTTTAGTTGTTCATTGATTTTTTTTTTCTGCCTCTTCGTTATTTAGCTGGATTAGATTTTCTGTTTTTAAAATGTTTCCTCTATTTGTTGGAAATGTGAACTCTCTGTCTCAGGTCTTGTAGTATTCCTCTTAAAATGTCAATATGAAGCACCCCAAATTTGGTCAATGGTAGCCCTCTCAAGCCTGCTGCTGTTTTCTGTGGACATGAGCACTTCCTTGTTTTCTGATCCAACCAGGTATTCCAGGCTCACCTCAAACGCTTTCTGCCCCAGTGGTGACATCTGCCATTTAGAAACCTAGATCTGTGTGCTAGGTGTACTCACTTCTAATTGGGTTAATTATTTCTTGGTGCTTTTCATGGCTAGAGCTAAAATGTTTTTTGTGTTTTACTCTGAAACCTCCAAATTAAACCTGACTCCACAGGATTTTTCCTCGCCTTTCTTCTTCCTGTTTTTTTCATTTCCTTTCTCCTACAGTGAGAACCCAGATTCCCCAAAGCATCATTTGATCAATCCTACAATAGTTACAAAATAGTTTCAGAATTATTTTAATACTATCATGATATCAGCAGTGTTACTAAGTTCAAGATTTTTTTGGACCATATTTTAGTAAGGCTGTACAGTGAGAATACTTGTTCGAAAGCTACTTTAATTGATCCCTGTGTTGTTATGTGATGTGATCAGTAATGTGATTTGAAGCTTGGTTCATTTTTTTAAATTTAATTTTAGGATTTACTTTTTATTATTTTGATTAAATTTTACTTTCTTTCTAATATATAAAACATTGAGATGCATCAAAAGTCAAAATTATATAAAAATGATACTCAGAGATTTCTTATTCAGAGTTCCATCATTTCTAACCCATTGTTACCAATCTCCTATATTAGTTTGTTACCAATCTCCTATAATAGTTTATTAGGTTTGGATTTATATTATTCATATTTCCACTTTTTCTTCTAACATAAAATATAGCGCACTTCATATACTCATTTGCACTTTTTCTTTTTTCCATTAAACAGTGGATCTTTGAATTCACTCCATGTTAGTTTGTAGAGATCATTCTTCCTTTTTTTGTCTTTTTTACTGACCGGGAATGGGATCGCAACCCTTGGCAATGGGATCACAACCCTCGGTGTCGCGCCCGCACCACGCTCAGCCAGTGAGCGGAACCGGTCTCCACATGGGATCCGAACCCTCGGCGGGAGTGCCGCCGCGCTCTCAAGCGGCGCACTCTCCAGTGCGCC
Source organism: Galeopterus variegatus (assembly GCF_000696425.1). NCBI lineage: Eukaryota > Metazoa > Chordata > Mammalia > Dermoptera > Cynocephalidae > Galeopterus > Galeopterus variegatus. The sequence goes on from NW_007735909.1 coordinate 42,667, forward strand.
ACCAGGCCGGCCCCCCCTTTTTTTTTTTATTAAACAGATACATATAGTACTACACTATGTAAAGATACCATACTTTATTTCACCAGTTTCCTGTGGTTGGGTATTTCATTGTTTCCACTATTTTGCTGTTATAACTAATGCTGTAATGGATAACCATGTGCATATATTATTTTATATTTGAGGAGGCATACTTTTTTTTTTAAATAAACAGATGCATATAGTACTACACTATGTAAAGATACCATACTTTATTTCACCAGTTTCCTGTGGTTGGGTATTTCATTGTTTCCACTATTTTGCTGTTGTAACTAATGCTGTAATGGATAACCATGTGCATATATTATTTTATATTTGAGGAGGCATACTTCAACATAAATTCTTAGAAATGAGATTGCTGGGTCAAACGCATGTATAATTATGTTAGATGTGACTAAATTGCCCTCTCTAATGTTTGTAGCATTTTGTGTTGGCAAATAGACCATGCTATTAAATTTTTGATTGTTTACAAATCTGGTAAGTACAAAATTATACTCTTCAAAATTCTTAAATTTGAAGCAGCAGGAGTAACGAGAGCAAGCTCTTACCTCAAGTGACCAGTTCTTTCTCCAAAAATTGGACCCAATATTTTGTGAGCCTTGAAGTCCACCTCCAGATGATTTCATTCCTCTCGTAGTTCCATCACAACATGATTCAATGTCCTGTAACTACGAGCTAAATTTTCAGATTCATTGTCACCTATACCTACTCTGCATAAGAGAGTAAGAAAAACAAAACAGAAAAAGTAAGAAAAATTCGACTTTTCGAATCTATATTCCAGATAGATAGATAGACCTACCTATCCATGTATCAGTGTAGCTTATCTTCCTATACATTCTATATTCCTACTTATACACACACACACACACACACACACACACACACACACACACACACATACATATGGTAAAACAAGCAAAATATATGGATAGCAAATTTAGTCCTCATTGTGAACTAATGTGATATTTCTGAACTGGTATTTATAATTTGCTTTTTCCATTCCCTCTTCCATTTTCCCTTTGCTCTCAGCCAAGAGGACTCTTTCCTAGTGGAAACACCCCAAACTTTGATTTTTGATGGACCTTATAATCCTGCATGTATAGAGCTGCTGTAGTCTATTTTTTAACTTATACCACTGAACGTGCCTGTAGTAGGAATATAACCTACAGGAGCCCCTGGATTCAAGCCAGACTTATTCCTTCTCCACTGTATTTCCCCTTAATGACAAGAACAGATGACTCTACTTACATGAAATCCTCTGTTGATACAGTGGTGTAAGGAACAAACCATGACCACGTGGCGTTAGGTCACTGAAAGATTCCTCCCTTGGATGTAATGCCACTCTGTTCATAGAGCCCAATAGTGAAATCACAAGAATTTTGTGAGTATGCTATTAGGTATAAGTTATCATTCCTACTTGCTATCCTTGGATTTCTTACCCATGCATTCTGGCTATGGGAGAATTAGTAGCATATGTGAGTATTGGTCTTTGTTTCAGGAAATGAATTGCATTTTATTGGAAAACACTCCTTCCTCACAAGGTTCTAAATACCAGCTGATGCCATGACTTGGTCCTCAGTAGAACATCTCACCATTCTTCAATGCCAAGATGCTTCTGGGAGATGAAAGCCAGTATATACCAAGAGTATTAGTCCATGACCTTACTTCCTCGTACAATGAGGTTTTAGGTCAGAGTATTTTATGTGATGCTGTGACAGCTATAGAAATTCTGTAATTTTATGGATGGCATGGCTGGGAGAAGCTTGACAGGAACAATGGCAAATCTATAATCAGAATGAATATCGATTCCAGTGAGGATAAATCTCCTCTGTGAGAGAAGAGGTCTACTTTAATTGACCTGCCACAGGTAACTGACCAGTGCCTATGGGTTATGGGGTCATGATGGGTGCTCAGGGTTGGTCTCGTCTTCTGGAAGATTGGGCATCCAGAAGTGTCAATAACCAATTAGACCTGCTGACGGGTAGTCCAAATATCAAGCCCATGCTTAATCTCCACCACTATTGCCATGGCCACTTTGATCAAGAGTCCTTTGAGAAAGTCCATGGGGTAGCTGAGCTGAAGCAACTGACATTGATGGAGTGGGCTCAGTTTGCCCAACATTCTTTAAAGTGTGTGCTTTTGAAGAATATGCATGTATGTCTCCATTCTGAAAGCTCCAGTCTCATAATTTCTTTACAAATGTCTTCCTTGTCTCCAGTCTTCTAATGTTGTTTTTTCTTTTTCAAAACATCAGCCTTTGTCCATGAATTCTTGTAGATCCCTACCTCTAAGTATCTCACCTACGAGCGTGGGCAAGATTCGTCTGTCCACTAGGATGATTTCAGTAATCCCAGTCCTTTTGTAGTTCATATTCTACTATAGAGACACAGAAGATATACTAAGTAAGTAAGCATGATAAAATATATGTTGTACAGTGATAAATGGCATAGAAAAAACTAATATATAAAAGGCAAGCGGGAGCATGAGAAATTGAAGTTATGTTTAGATTGGTCAGAGAAGGCCACCCAGGGAAGGCAGAAGGAAGTAAAAGTTGATGAAGGAGAGTATAAGATCAACTGGCCTCCCCTTACAGAACTGATCGTCAACCTTGGCTGCACCTCGCAATTACCCACAAACCTGTACAAATACTGATGCCTGGGTTCCACATTCAGAGATTTTGATTTATTGGTCTGAGATGTAGTGTGGGCATTAGGATTTTTGAAAGATCCCAGGTGATGTTAATATGCTGCCAGGGCTAAGAAATACTGAATTACAGAGACTCCCTGAAGTGAGTTTATTCTATGGTCTTTAGGTAGGCAGGAATAGTCTCATGAAAAAAGAAAGAGCATTTCTTGCTAGCAGGGGAGGTTCCAGCGTTTGGGAATATTTGGGTATTCAGAGTAATTAATTTGTTCCATTTATCCCTGTTCCAATTCTTTGGGTCCCACATTTTTGCAGCCAGTGGCTTGATCTTAAGAGCCCTGTGAACCTGCGAATGCCAGACTTAGGATCAGATGCTGATTTGTTACCAGTCTGCCTCACAGCTGTAAGAGGTCAGATATTCTTAAAGTCACAGAAGTTCCCTGGCCTCCTGACTATGCCGTGAGCTGAGCATGCTTTTCACCTTTTGTCATTAAGATCTCTAACACAGTTGAAAACAACCAGACATACTCCACAGCCATCCTACTCCTCATTCTTGTCTGTGACAGTAGCTGTGTACCCCACCAAAGCCATTCCTTCAATGGGCACTTGATTTCCCACAGCCACAGGGGATAATGAGTATCTTTCTCACTACAAGATGCCATGGACTGCCAGTGTCCCATCCTTCAGTGCTAGCAGGAACTTTGGTGGTATCAGTCCTAACCAGGGCAGGTAATATACTTTAGAACCGCATTTCCCTGAGATCCTACCATCTGCAGCTACCTCTGGTACCAATTATTGCACTGGAGAAAATTTAGTTGAAGAAATACTCAATTCTAGCTAGTTTATCCAGATTTTGCACAGGATGTTGAATGGCTTGCAGAATCTCTGGGAGGGCTGAAGGACAGTCTCCAGACAGAGCTTTAAGAAAAGATTTCTGTACTATAAAACCATACTGCCAAGGGAGATGCTGAATTCAACAAAATCAGAAAGATGCCTGCAGAACGAGAAAGCCTGCTACATAGGCATCTCCCCACTTATTGAGTTGGAAAGCTGTCACCAAAATTACCTACCACATGCAATGTCAACACAGTATTCTGCTTGCCCTAATGAGTCTGTTTTGGAGGCATATTTTCTTTCTTGGGTTGAAGCTATCACCTTTCATTTTTCCCTCCAGCACATGGTGACCCTTGATTGTGCTTTCATCTTTTACTCTGAGGCGGTTAGATTTTCTGCTGAATTTGTTTGTGCTGCCACCTTAGGGCAGGGGTGAAACGTGCAGGTGTGGTTTCCATTTGACATTGTAGTCATTGAGAAATGGGAGGGCTGAATGTTCCCTCTTGATTAGTCTGAGTGGCTGGAGGGTCCCTGATACTTGCGTGTCTAAGTGTGCACTGCTATAACAAAACACCACAGACTGGGTAAATTTTAAACAATTGAAATTTATTGTTCATAGTTCTGGAGACTAGAAGTTCAAGATCAAGGCACCAGCAGACTCAGTGTCTGGTGAGGGTCTCCACTACGTAGAAGGCACCTTCTTACTGTGTCTTCACATGGTGGAAGGAGCAAGGGACCTCGCTCAAGCCTCTTTCATGAGGACACTAATCCTATACATGAGGGTGGAGCCCTCATGAGTTAGTCACATCCCAAAGTCCCCACTTCTTAATAAGTATAGGTCAACATGAATTTTGGGGGGACACTAACAGTTCAGACCATAGCAATGGGGCACTGCCTTTCTCTTTGAATGAACTTTTACATGCACTGACCTTACATATTCTGCTTGCAGTAGTCGAAAAGGAAGGTGTCTGGGCTTGCACACCAGGCTTCTCCTACTGCGGTTTCCCAGCTAAGCACCTTCAGGGGGTCCTGGAGCCCTTGTGTGTCCATGCAGGGCTGTGGGATCGGCCCTTCCGATGGCAGCAGCTCTCCTGCATGCATGTTGGGTTGTGTCTTCCGTTTGCAATTCTATTCCACTGTGTTGTATATTTAAGGGATTTTTTCTTTTTTTTTAGAAATTTCAGATGGAGCAGAAGGATACCATAAGTGCTGCAGTTTGATACCTTGAAAACTCTTTAATTGGCTTGCTTTCATTCATTTATGCATCTGTTAGTTTATTCATCCATTAATAGTAGGTTGCTGTTCTCTGTGTGCCAAGAACCGTACTAGAGTCTGAGGAATACCAAGATTTCCTATGTCCCCACAGTTTAGTGAGAATACTAGAAATTATGATATCAGCTGACAGATGCTATAGTGAAGGTATACACAGAGAAGTCTTGGTAACTTAGAATGGAAGGGTCATTTAAAAGAACAAATTTGAGCTTCCCATCGACGGACTTTCTACCTGGTAACTGATTGTACATCCTTCCCTTTTTATCTGAGCGTTTTTACCGATTCTTATGTCTCAGCATAAATACCATTTTAGAAAATACTTCCATGACTTCTTTAAGTAAATCTGGTTTTCCTTTCATTTTTATAATACCTTGTTACTTTACCTTCATTGTAGTTGACAAAATTGCTTTCTAAGTAGTTATATGTGGGATTATTTTTCTATCTTCTTTCCACCTGCTATATTGTAACTTCCTAGGAGCAGGAATTGTATGTGTTTGAACAGAACCATGTAGGTATTCAATGCCAAATATGTAGAGGGGGAGCTTCAGAAATACATGTTTAATTTTAAATAAATAAACTTGCTTTAGGTGTTCCATCCATAAAAGTATATTCACAGGGAAAATTTCAGTGGGCTTCTTTGTGAATCTGGTACCAAAACATAGATTCTACTTGGCTGAAGAATGCAAGCAGGCCCGCATGCACTGACGTGGTCTCACGCTCACACTCACGACTAGTCCCAGAGGGGAGGGAAAGCATATTTCCTTTCACTGCCGGCTCTTTGCGTTCCTCGTCTGGCTGACCAGAGGGACAAGGAGCCTCAGCTCTTTCTCAACTCAACCAGCTTCAAGCAAGTCTGCAGGCAGCCATCCAGCTGGGGGCAGGGGGGTGCTGCTCATTGACACGTGACAGTCAGGGCTGTGGTACCCCTTCCCGTCAGATGAATTATCCAGTTTACAGTCTGGAGGGAGAAAACATTTTGGATATGTGAACAGCACTCTTGTAACAACCGTAACGAGGAGAGGATAGAAAGAGGCTGTAGATAGAGGCAAAATAACAAAACAAAACAAAAAACCACAGGAAATGAGAAAGTATTCAAGAAGTAAACATTGGTCGGATGGTTGGAAGGGTGGCATTAAATTTTGTAATATTTGTCAGATTCATTTATTTTCCCATGGTATGCTTCTCAGGGTAAAATCTTCCATTACGTTTTCTTATTTAGGGATTGTACTGAAAGCTTAGACCAAACGTCAGTTGAATTCATTGAGAGCAAATTTGTTTTCACTTTATTTCACCTGCTATTAGTGGCCTGACACTGGGACATGGAAAGGTTTATTGTTGAGGAAGGGATGGAAATTCAAACCAATTCAATGTTAGATATAACTTAAAAACCTGTAAACAAATTTTAGATTGAAATTTCAAACCAGAAATAGGTATAAATGAAAATATCAGTTTGGCTTGAGACTAGCATAAAGCAAACTGTTATTTAAATACTGAAAGTTGTGCTGAAAACAAAAAACTAATGACGTGAGTTACATCTGTAAAAATTATAACTTGTAATTGTGTTACAACTCCCCCCCCCCCAAAATTAGAGTAAAAATGTGAGAATGGGAAGGCAGAAAGTAGATTCAATTGGTAATTTCTATTTAGTGAATTTCAGTGGCTATCCCCCAAGTACCTCAACGTAAATATTTTTTGAAGAGCAATCACTCACTTGAAATCTATTCCTCTTCCTGTTTTCTCCTGGTTCAGGGCTAATTTTTCACCTCCGGAGCAATGCTACCCCATCTCTCAACTTACCCTACAAGTCCCTAGGGTGCTACCTCTTAATTTCTTTCTTAACCTTGTGGCAGGGTGGCTTTCTTTAATGAATCCCATTTTTCTCTTCTTCCTGGGCTCTTATCTCAACTATTTTTCCCTGCCTCCCTTACTGTTTTTATGATCATGTAACTTAGTTCTCACCAATGAAATGAGGGCATTTCTGCCTCCTGTTTGCAGGTCTGGACCAGCAATGCTCACCAGCTCTTCCTCTCATTCCGCTGACTGGGAGGTGGCAACCATGCTGACACTGGGAGACAGGAGCTGAAGGGTCCCGAGCTCTGTCAGCCTGGGCCCCTCTGAGTGACCGCCATTACTTGTCCTCAAATCCAAATTAGAACTGTTCAGGAGGGATACCTGAGCAAGAATTAAACTTTATCAAATATCCTATTGGTTTGGTTTTTCTGGAGAACCCTGATGCACTGGTGAAAAGCAATGATCATTTACGACCATCACCCTTCTCAGTTCCAGGAAGGGACTGCTCTCAGCTAGGCAGGATTTGCTCATGGTCTCTGGTGCAGTGGCAGTCAGAAGGTGGCCGAGGCTGGTGTTGTGGCAAAGCTCCCTCACGTACCTGGCTGACAGTTGATGAAAGATGTCAACTGGGACTTCAGTTAGGGGCTGGTGACAGAAAGACCTCCATGTAGCTTTTCCATGTGGCCAGGGGTTCCTCCCATGTGGGGTCTGGGTTTTCTCAAGAGAGAGGGCCAGAGGGGAGCTGTGGCACCAACCATCAGAAGTTGAGCGCTGTCTCTCCTACTGCATTCTATATGTTACTAGCAAGTCACAAAGGTAAGTCTGTATTCAAGAGGAGGAGATTATATTCTGTCTCTTTACAGGAAGAGAGTAAGTGATGGACACTTAGGTTGATTCCATATCTCGGCTACTGCGAATTGTGCTGCAGTGAACACGGGAGTGCAGAGATCTTTTCACTATACTGACTTCCTTTGTTCTGGACATTAACCCAGCAGCAGTCAAGGGAGTTAGTTACAGGTATGTTCTTGAGCCATCACTTACAGGGACAATAACAGAAAATACTTCATACATTTGCTTAAAGGTTGCATGAGTTAAATGCAGACCATGTAAATATATGGAAAACTCCAAGCAAAATTCTTGGCACATCATAAGCACTGAGTAAATTTTAGCTATCATCTTCACCAACATCATCATCTTTCTTGCCAGGGACAACATCAGCAACAGTAATGGTAATTGTATAGAAACGTATCTTTGTCTTCAAGGAATTGTTTTCATCTTTGAGATCATGTGGCTGGCACTGGTCCTCTGTAGAAACATGTTTCCAGGCCATTTCTAAACAGCAAACAAGGATGGAGAGTGGCATAAACCTCTGACTTCATTAGATATTGCATCTGCTTAGAGGAGCGGTATGTTCAATTTATAGGTATGCAACGTCCAGGAAAGTGTCATTTCTCTGTTGCACATTGCACCATATTAGGTCTACAAATAATGTTTGCAACAAATAGTTGACTTGTACATTGATCTGTACTTCTGTCATGGGAATTTAACTCATCATTTTTCCAGTATAAGGGCAGCAAAATGAAAATATAAAATTGCGTGTTGTGTTAATACAATAAACACAGCTAAGCCAAAACACATGTCGTTTTAATAGTGGTTGTTGTAGACCTACCCTGAAGACTCCAGGAGAGAAGAGACCCAGAATCACAGCAGAGGAGCCGCTATTTTCCTCTGCACCCCAGCGCATCCTAGAGCCTTTTCTCCCCTAGAAAGGGAGGCAGTGACGTGGAATCTGATCTCTTGTTCGCTGGTGTGGAATGAAACAAGGCTTCGTGTTTCTTGGAAATTATGAACCAGCACTGTGAGCAGGAGCAGGTGGCAGGGACGCTGAGACCGCCCTGTGCTAGCCGCCGGAGCCTCGTTGGAGTGGTCTTGAGATCCTTTAGCTTACGTCTTGCTCCTCTCATCTTCTCGACATTATCCGCATCTTCCTCCCCAGTAAGGATTCCAGCAGCATAATCTGATCAGCTCTTTATAGATTCCCGAGACTTTTCCCAAACTTAATTTCATTTTGACATTCTTAACAACCCTGGGAGGGTTACATCGCAGGTGACATTATTGCACCTTATTTACATGGAGACAGGCTGAGTGAAATTAACAGTCAGGTCACAGCTCAGGTAACAAAGCGTGAGGTAAGCCCCACACCTCTGGAGTCCCTGGACTTCAGCTCCTGTGTTCTCTAATTACAGCAGGGATGGCTTCTGCCTGTCACAGGTACCCATCTCCCTTGATGGCACTGTAGTCAATTCCTGATTGACTAGTTAGGAATTTGTAGTCAATTCCCAATTTCTGAACCTTTCCTCTAGAACAGTATTTTGTCAGGCATAACATCACCAAATTTTGGCCCAAGCTACTTGTCCAGACTAGGTGTGGACTCAAATAGAGAAGCTCCCTAAATCACAAAGTTTTCGTCTTGATAGCATCATTCTGCCAGGTTAGCATAGAAGATGGTTTGAAAGTTTAGAGTTATCTTCTTTCTGTTTTTACTTAAGATTTTTTTTTCCTTTTAAAATTTTTTCTGGGCAGGCCCGGTGGCGCACTGCTACAGTGCGCCACTTGGGAAGTGCGGCGGCGCTCCCGCCTGAGGGTTCGGATCCCACATACAGACCGGTTCCCGCTCACTGGCTGAGCGAGGCGCGGGAGCAGCACCGGGGGTTGCGATCCCGTTGCCGGTCCCTGGTCTGGTACGGGGGCAACACTGAGGGTTGCGATCCCGTTGCCGGACACGGAAAAAAGACAAAAAAAAAAAAAAAAAAAAAAAAAAAAATTTTTCTTAGCTCAAACGTTTCTCATGTCTTTGTGTTAGGGACATTCAAAACCCTCTCTTCTGCTAATTGAAAGTATACAACAAATTGGTGTTAACTGTAGTCATTCTACAGTGCTATAAAACACTAGACCTTGGCCCCACATCCGGCTGTAATTTCGTGTCCATTCCCAGCCTCTCACCGTCCGCCCCTCCCTCACGCCACCGTCCCAGCCTCTGGTAACCATTATTCATTCGACTCTCTCCTTCTGTGCCATTAACTTTCCTAACTCCCACCTGGGTTGTTTCAACTTCACAGAATGTCTTCCAGGCTCCTCCAAGTCATAATGAATGACAGAATTTCATTCTTCTTTTATGGCTAAACATTTTCCACCTTTTCCTTACCCACTCATCTGTTGATGGACACTTAGGTTGATTCCATATCTCGGCTACTGCGAATTGTGCTGCAGTGAACACGGGAGTGCAGAGATCTTTTCACTCTACTGACTTCCTTCATTCTGGACATTAACCCAGCAGCAGGATTACTAGATCATATGGTAGTCCTATTTTCAGTTATTTGAGAAGCCTTCTTACTGTTTTCTGTAATAGCTGCTCTAATTTACAGTCCGACCATCAGTGTATAAGAGTTCCCCTTTCTCCTCATCCTTGCCAGCATTGGTTCTTTTCTGCCTTTTTGGTAATGGAGTTGTAATTTCTTTAGCAGCAGAATGATAAAAGTGGAGAAACTTCTAAGGGGGCATGTGTACTGAAATTAACAGCAAAACAATTTTTAAGCAGGGTAGTTAGAGTAAGGCCCATCTGAATTAGAGAAACTTATTGGATGTTTAAGAAAAATTCATATTTTATGTTAAGGATATATCTGTAACAGGATATTAGGTTGGGACTTTTTCTGCCTCAGTTTCCACTGAAACACCAACATGCTATGTTGGGATATGAAAGTGAGTGAGACAGCAGTGACCTGCCATATCATACGCAGACTTCACCAGGGACAGGAAGGACACCTACTCCTGTCTCTTGGGTCTCTCAGCAAGATTAAAGATACAAAAAAGGATCAGAGAGAGGACTGAGAAAAATCAATGAAAACATTTCTTTGGCCGTGTTGTAAGCCCCATCCCCACATTTAGTGAGGGGTTTGGGCTGCATACTAACACTCAGTGCTGAGCCTAGTGAGAAGGGTTTCCACAAAACCCCGGAGAGCACAGGGAAATGTGTTTACTGCACTGGGGAGACACAGAGTACCAGTACCTGGCCCATGACTAATGGGATTCAGGCCTGGGCCTGTGAATGCTCTGGAGGAAGACAGGAGTCTGGAGTCTGCTGACTACCTGTTTGGAGGTGGGGCCAAGTGTGCTCCTGCAGGGGGACGTCCAGAGCAGGGCTTCTCAAACATTCATGTGCACACAAACCTCCTGCAATTCTTGCTGAAATGAACATTCGGATTCTGCAGGTCTGGGGCTGGGGTGGTGAGGCTCCCAGTGATGTATCACCGCTGCTGGCCACTGGACCACACTTGGAGAGGCAAAGAGCACTGTTCAATGGAGTCTCCAGGAGAGACTGGGGAGGCCTCAGGGAACAGAGGATGGAGGGACACCTCCTGATGCCCACAAGATCAGGAAGAGGTCTCATAGATGCATCCACCACCCCAGCGCCTGGTATGAGAAAAGGTCCTTTTGGGGGGGGTGGTCTCCAGAACTTCCTGCATCTCCCACAGGAGAGTGCCAGCTTGTCCCCGGCCAGGCCCAGAGAGGGGAAGCCACCCAGCCAAATGAGAGCTCCCCTGTCCCCTGTCCTCACATCCACCTGCACTCCCTTAGCTTCTAGGCCGGGGAGAAGGAAGATTTAGGAGGGAATGTTGAGAAGGATGTGGGCAGTGACTGCTGCATGTAGGGACTTTCCTGTATCTCATGATGGGTGGCAGGTTAGAGTCCCTGGGCACCTTTTGAATGCAGAGGAAATATAAAGTAGCTTGCAGATATTTACAGCCAGGAGCTCCCTACGTCACATAGTGTGACCGACACTGGATAATTGTTGACCAAATGATTTTATTTCCCTCCTAGTCCTCAAGCAGGGCCATGTTTCCCAGCCTCCTCCAGCTGGATGCGGTCTCATGACTGAGTCTTGGCCTGTAGAATGTGAGTAGAAATGACATACAGGTTTAGGCCTCTGTGTTCTGTGGTTGTTTGTTAAAATTTAGCCTGTTTGAGTAACAAACATAGTTAGGGTCCAGAGACTCAAGACAAATAAGAAAACTGCCCATTAGGGCCAAATGCCAGCTGTCGGGAGGGAAAGTGGGAGATGCAGGAACTTGTACCTTTGGTGAGTTTTCTCTTTGAGTCACTGTGGGCAAACTTTTGGCTTATGAGTGTTCTGGGCACCAAGTTTATGTCATCGCAGCGTTTGTCTTTCTCTCTGAGGCTGAAAGGTAAGAGTTCCTGGTGATGGAGTAAAAACACATCAGTAGTGAGATGATGTCACCTGTAATTTTCTAATTCTTTATCCCTGACAGCCTTCAGTATGTGAGTCCATTACTTTGTCGGTTTTCCGTGGCTTCTTTTTGCTCTTGCTAGGGGACTTTTTTTTTTTTGGCCTGTCATCATTTTATAACAGTTTCTAAGCCTAAGGGAATGTCAGTAGTTCTCCAACTGCAAAATGCAGTGACAATTTTCCGAAGACCTAGTTCCCTACAATGCACATTTTTGGCCTGTCATCATTTTATAACAGTTTCTAAGCCTAAGGGAATGTCAATAGTTCTCCAACTGCAAAATGCAGTGACAATTTTCCGAAGACCTAGTTCCCTACAATGCACATGTATATGTAACCCGTGTGTATAACAAAGTGCTCAAAAAGTTAGTTTTGTAATATTAAAAGTGTTTATTTTATCCAGCAATAATATCGATGAGAAATAATAGAGACTCTTCAGTGGATATGTTCTTCTTATCACATGAGAGCCAGTTTGATGAAATCCAGTATAACAAATCCCTCAAAAATTGGCTCAGTAGGAAAACCTCCCTTCCAGATATGACAGAATTTATACACTTTTCCAATAGTTGTTTTAGATCATGGACTTTCAGCCCCTTTGTTTGTTGAAATCTTAAAAGATCAAAACCCCAAATTGCATTTTGTTTCACTCCATTTTTCTTTAAAGCTTTGATCAACCCCATGGAATTTATCAATGCTTTCACTCTTTTTCATTTTCTTTAGACTTTAGAAACCAATGGGTAACATCAGGAAAATGTGGTCTGAGCATGCTCCCTGGCCTCCCTTTGAAGCAGCACATGGTCCCTGGGGCGGTAGGCAAAGGCAAGCTGACAGGTGTGCTCAGGAGGGTTTGCTGATGACTCATTCAAAGAGACAGGGCAGACGTGTTCCAATTACAGGCAACAATGGAAATGAATGCATAGACTTATTCACCTTTAATTATTTTCTTATGAGAAGACATCAGCTTTTCTGCTGCCAGTATAATGATCTGTAAACTATGTAAACTCCAGATTGTATTGTGCTGATGTCAAAGCATACAAAAATCATATATAAAGTATAACTACATTTCAAAAACCCTGGAACATGATCTGAGAAATTAGAACAGTTGATAGAAATGTACTACAGGCATCTAATAAGACTTACCCTTTGAAAAATATCATCTTTAATGTTTATAAAGCATCCTGGATTTTAGAGAAACTTACTGAAACCACAATAATAGAACATCCTGGGGGTCTGAAGAACTTAGGTAAGGTGAAACAGCTACAAAGTCAATGCTTTTGAGTCTGCACCCAGCAGGCTCCAACCCTTTGCTATCTGGTGGGAATCTTTGAAACTTGCATAGGCACCTTGCAGGGCAGCACATTGTAGTACAATTTGCTTTATAAAGTCATTGCTTATGAATAAGATGGAAGGGAAGTAGAATGAGGCTGGAGATTATATTTTTAGTTCACTGAATGCAGTCCTACTGTTTTGGGAAACCATGAGCCTCACAGGGAACTTAACCATTCTCCAGCAAATAGAAATATAATTGCTTTCATCTTCATTATGTGAATTTTCATGGGCAGCTAACAACAATTTGAAAAATGAAATGAAATTACATTAAACACTTACTTGGAACACAGTTTTTTATTTTTTTTCTTTTTGTCTTTTTTACTGACCGGTAACGGGATCGCAACCCTCGATGTCGCACCCATACCGGGGACCGGCAACAGGATGGCAACCCTCGTGTTGCGCCCGCACCACGCTCAGCCAGTGAGCGGGAACCGGTCTCCACATGGGATCTGAACCCTCGGCGGGAGTGCCGCCGCGCTCCCAAGCGGCGCACTCTCCAGTGCGCCACTGGGCCGGCCAAGATTTTTTCTTTTATTGAAACTTGCCTGATGAAAATTAGAATAAAAATCAATTGCATTAACTTCTCACCAAAAAAAAACATGTTTAGGGAGTGCGGTGGCTCTCCCGCTGAGGGTTCAGATCCCATATAGAGACCTGTCCGCTCGCTGGTTGAGCGCGGTGCGGGCACGACACCGAGGGTTACGATCCCGTTGCCAAGATTTTTTCTTTTATTGAAACTTGCCTGATGAAAATTAGAATAAAAATCAATTGCATTAACTTCTCACCAAAAAAAAACATGTTTAGGGAGTGCGGTGGCTCTCCCGCTGAGGGTTCAGATCCACATACAGACCGGTTCCCGCTCACTGGCTGAGTGAGGTGTGGGAGCAACACCGAGGGTTGCGATCCCGTTGCCGGTCCCGGTCCGGTACGGGCGTGACACTGAAGGTTGCGATCCATTGCCAGACACGAAAAAAGACAAAAAGGAAAAAAAAAAAAAAAACATGTTTAAAAGTTGGGGAAACATGAGCAGTTCAGAGGAATTGCTAGTGGGTAAAATGTGTTCCATTGCAGAATGTTATTATTTAGTACCCTCATGTTCTTTATTGTGATATGAGTTGAGTTTGATGTCTGGCTGGAAACTAATGGCAATAGAATTTTGACAGAAGCTTATCCATCTTTCTGGACTATGCAATACATAATATGCTTTTTGTCCAAGTTGTGTACAGTTTATATGTAAAGTCCATTCACAAACCTAAGATTTTAATCAGTTATTATTTTCATTGAGTACATTTATATAAGCATAACTCTACTAAATTAAATATCACTATTTAAGAATAACAATATTTTTCCACCCTGGAAAATATATTTTAAATCATTTTAACTTATTACAAACATTTTCATAGTTTTTAGAGACCTCTCATAAATAATTTCTCCATAAAAGCAAAAGGATTGGGCAGTGTTTGAACACAGGGTAATAATTCATACCAATTATGCTGCTGAACCTAAGGCTGCCTACCCAGCAATATACCATAATTCATACCTTATGGTCTAGTGGCAATTAAAATACCATCGTTAAATATTTTGAAAACACACGTAATTGTTGAAATCTTGCTTATGTACGATAATATGCAGTCTTTATTTTTCAGAATAGTACCTCTTTATTTTCTTGCTGATGGTGTAATCATTAGATAGTGTTTAAAGAGTACATTTAATATACCCAAAGACTAGGACTTTATCTCATATTATTCTGAGTGTTAATACCATTAGTACTATCTTGGCTATTAATTCTTTTGTGCTCTGCTGTTTTTCCTCTCACGTAAGTAGAACAGGTACAATCAGATTGTCATAAGTCATAATAAACACATACCTGCAATCTCTGCAGTAGAGAAAACAAACGACTAAACACAAAAGGCCTTACTTAGGAGACTGTGTTTAAAGAATCTACAAGGTGTTTGGCCTTTGGCTTCTGAAGGTCAATTAACCTTCAATGAGGCAGAGGGATCACTGAGAAGTTAGAGTTAATGTCTTATGATGCTTATGGTACCCTAGTAGGTGACTGTTAGGCTCACCTAGGTCTGTACTCATACAGACCCTGAAACTATGACTAGAGAGGAGATAGTAGGGTAGTTTGGAACCATTTGTGGTTGGACCCCTTACTTCATGTAGGGGCTCCCTGCAATGCTCTTGCATCACAGTCTCGCACCATTATGCATTCAAAAAGGTCTTAAGTTTTTAAAGATATATTTTGATGATAAATTGACAATTTCTGCATATCAAGTGAACGTGGCATGAATGTTGGAACGATAAAGATAAGTGTTTATATTCTGACAGACTACCTAAAGTTCTGAGCTTCCACTTCAGTATCAGTACAAAGATGATGATAATTACCTCGTAGGCACATGTCAGTGCTATGGGTTGAACTGTGTCCCCCCAAAATTTGTATGTTGAAACACTAATTCCCAGTGTGATGGCACTTGGAGATGGGGCCTTTGGCAGGCGATTAGGTCATGAGGGTGGAGCCCTCATGATGGGATTAGTGCCCATATAAAAGAGGCCCCAAAGAGCTTATTTCTTCTCTCTCTTCTTTCTGCCATGTGAAGACATGATGAGAAACAGGAGGTGGCAGAAACTCTGATCTCAGACTTCCTGGCCTCCAGGACTGAGAATAAATGTTGTTGTTTAAGCCATTAAGTCTGTGGTGATTTGTTATAGCAGCCCAAACTAAAACCATCAGTTTTATAAATAATTGTATATGCCAAGCACTTAACACAGTCACAGCAAGAGCTCAGTGTACATTTAAAACAAGTTTTTTTTGCTATGTGCAATATTTGAAAAGTTCACTTTTTACTGTGCTCTAAATAAATATATTGCAGGGGGGGGGGTGCAATTCAAACTTTTAATTCAACTGAGATCATTAAGTGGTTCTAATGTGCAAGGCATGGCCAAGGCAGCCATGCATCCGTGGAAATTTGGCTGCTTCTCTTAGGGGGGGGGGTGCAATTCAAACTTTTAATTCAACTGAGATCATTAAGTGCTTCTAATGTGCAAGGCATGGCCAAGGCAGCCATGCATCCGTGGAAATTTGGCTGCTTCTCTTGGTTCACATCCAGGGTTAGGAAGTCAGGCATGAGGGGTAGGAGAGCCCACAGGCGAGGGGTGCAGCTCAGCTCTCGCCAAGATGACAGTCATGCAGAACACGTCGTTGTGATTGTTGGGTGGCAGCTGTAACATTGCAGTAACCACTTATTAACCATGTTTCTTTATTTTCTGTGTTCTGATGCTTTGACATCTGGGACCCTGCTGATCCAGGAGGGACTGCCTTCCAGGGTTAACCAATTCCTAGTGATACTAACCGACTCACCCTTGAGTGTGCTTTTCAGATGCAAACAAACCAATCCAGCACCCACCACCCAGCCGTGTCCATTATGAGCTCTGTTATAGGTCAAGTGTGTACCCCAAATGTGTTGGAAATTTGGCCTCCACAGTGTTAAGAGGGTGAGAAATCCAATTATGGTATTTAAGAGGTGGGTAGATTGTGAGGACTGTGCCCTCGTGAATGGCTTGATCCATTCATGGAGTAACAGGCGTGGTTCTGGTGGCTTCATAAGGAGAGTGAGCGAGCACGTCAGCTTTCTTTTGCTCAGCCCATTCTGCCATGTGACACCCTGGTCACCACGGGACTCTGTAGAGAGTTCCCAGTCAGAAAGAAAGCCTTCACCAGATGTGTTCCATGGACCATGTACTTCCCAGCCTCCAAAACTGTAAGAAATAAATTTTGTTTCTTTATAAATAACATGGTGGAACTAGATAGTCCAGCTCCAGAGTCTATGTTCTGAACTGGTACTCTGCACTGCTGCCATCTACCCACCAACTGTCCAGGATCTGATACGTGCTGAGGATCAGAATGCCCCATACTGTGTTCCTCTTCTTTTTCTAAATGGGATTTAAGTGATATCTACAGAATTAAAATGATGAAAGGAACCAAGCATCAGGAAGTGGGTAGACGGTTAGAACGTGCTCTACCTCCAGATGATACAAGAAAGAATCAAATGTCAGACCTTTACCCTGTTATTATATATGTTCTTATGGCATCTTGTGCTGTTTCTTCATTTAATTTTTGTCTGTAGTAGATGTTCTATTCATAGAGACTCTAGAGCTTCACACCGTTTTTGGAGCCCTTCTTCCATGTATTCACATAGTTAATAGTCAACCGTGACTCTGAGGATAAGGTGAACCCACTCCTGACTACAGCACATGAACCCAAAGACGGACCCCGCACAAGAGGGTGCATTCATAGACAGTGTGGTACAGAATCATGCCACACTATCATAGAAACTGTTTCTAAGTATTAGATGTTGCAAGAGACAGCCACTAACATATCAAACTAGTTCATAAGAGGCAGGCTAACTGTGCTTGAGAACACTGCAACTTTCTCGGGGTATCTATTGACATCCTCTATTTTGTGGCAATAAAGCAAAGCAACGGGCTCAACTAGCGACTGTGTGCTCTCTCAGACTCTGAGGCCTCAAAGACAGGAAATTCACGGACCTTTGCAGGAAAGCATCAAAACATGGAATTGCATTAGTCACCTCCTCTTGCTTCATTGTGGTACTTGAAGAGAGACACCATGGAGGCTGAGCTGGCCCCCTGACTCCAGCTAGTGCACAGCGGGACAAGGAGGCTGAGTTGCTCTGGTACCCTTTTCCCGCCAGCAGCCAGTAATCTGTAACAGCTGGACATTGCAAACATCAATTTTTCTGGCAATTATAAAATGTGTATGCTGGTTAAAAAAAAAAATGAAATGAGATTCTGGAAACCAGAATGGGAATACTGGGGAGATTCAGAGGAAATGAGATGGCTCATCCCAACTCCAAAACACCAATTGCTTTGTTCCAGCTCCACTCCCATCTCATCACAACCCTCTCCATTAAAACACAAGAAAAGAAAACAAAGCAGGACCTGAGTGGTTCTGGCTCTTATGTGGAGAACAGTCACTTGAAATCAGCCACAGTAGTCAGTGCTCCAGGTCTAATTCTAAAACCGACACGTGAGCCTACTGTTTGCCTGGGGAGGAGGATTCTGAAGGACAGAATCAAGGAGATGGTGTTAAAACACAGAAGCTCTAAAGGTCAAACCCATATTCAGGGTCCACAACTACATCTCTGGAGCTGTTTATTAGCAAAAGGAGTCTCCCAAATTAAATTTATAGACAACCAGAGGGAGAAAAAAAGTCTCCATCAATCCCCAAAGCAATCTCTAGCATCAGTGGAAAGTGAGCTTCAACACAGCATGGCCACTTAAAAGCTTATTTTTCTTCTAATCTCCAGGACTTCCCTACAATGATCTGAAAATGAGAAATTCTGCTGCTGGTGGAGTGAGCCAAGAAAGCAGGGTGGAGGTAGTGTGCATAATACTTAACTAATGACATTTTGGAGTGATTTTCTAAGAACCTTACAATTAACTCACTCTTCTTAAGAAAGTGTCTGATACAGTAGATGCTATTGTTTTGCAGATGAGGAAACTGAGGCACAGAGAGGCCAGATAATTTCCCTAAAGTCACATGGAAAATGGTGGAACTAGATAGTCCAGCTCCAGAGTCTATGTTCTGAACTGGTACTCTGCACTGCTGCCATCTACCCACCAACTGTCCAGGATCTGATACGTGCTGAGGATCAGAATGCCCCATACTGTGTTCCTCTTCTTTTTCTAAATGGGATTTAAGTGATATCTACAGAATTAAAATGATGAAAGGAACCAAGCATCAGGAAGTGGGTAGACGGTTAGAACGTGCTCTACCTCCAGATGATACAAGAAAGAATCAAATGTCAGACCTTTACCCTGTTATTATATATGTTCTTATGGCATCTTGTGCTGTTTCTTCATTTAATTTTTGTCTGTAGTAGATGTTCTATTCATAGAGACTCTAGAGCTTCACACCGTTTTTGGAGCCCTTCTTCCATGTACTCACATAGTTAATAGTCAACCGTGACTCTGAGGATAAGGTGAACCCACTCCTGACTACAGCACATGAACCCAAAGACGGACCCCGCACAAGAGGGTGCATTCATAGACAGTGTGGTACAGAATCATGCCACACTATCATAGAAACTGTTTCTAAGTATTAGATGTTGCAAGAGACAGCCACTAACATATCAAACTAGTTCATAAGAGGCAGGCTAGCTGTGCTTGAGAACACTGCAACTTTCTCGGGGTATCTATCGACATCCTCTATTTTGTGGCAATAAAGCAAAGCAACGGGCTCAACTAGCGACTGTGTGCTCTCTCAGACTCTGAGGCCTCAAAGACAGGAAATTCACGGACCTTTGCAGGAAAGCATCAAAACATGGAATTGCATTAGTCACCTCCTCTTGCTTCATTGTGGTACTTGAAGAGAGACACCATGGAGGCTGAGCTGGCCCCCTGACTCCAGCTAGTGCACAGCGGGACAAGGAGGCTGAGTTGCTCTGGTACCCTTTTCCCGCCAGCAGCCAGTAATCTGTAACAGCTGGACATTGCAAACATCAATTTTTCTGGCAATTATAAAATGTGTATGCTGGTTAAAAAAAAAAAAAAATGAAATGAGATTCTGGAAACCAGAATGGGAATACTGGGGAGATTCAGAGGAAATGAGATGGCTCATCCCAACTCCAAAACACCAATTGCTTTGTTCCAGCTCCACTCCCATCTCATCACAACCCTCTCCATTAAAACACAAGAAAAGAAAACAAAGCAGGACCTGAGTGGTTCTGGCTCTTATGTGGAGAACAGTCACTTGAAATCAGCCACAGTAGTCAGTGCTCCAGGTCTAATTCTAAAACCGACACGTGAGCCTACTGTTTGCCTGGGGAGGAGGATTCTGAAGGACAGAATCAAGGAGATGGTGTTAAAACACAGAAGCTCTAAAGGTCAAACCCATATTCAGGGTCCACAACTACATCTCTGGAGCTGTTTATTAGCAAAAGGAGTCTCCCAAATTAAATTTATAGACAACCAGAGGGAGAAAAAAAGTCTCCATCAATCCCCAAAGCAATCTCTAGCATCAGTGGAAAGTGAGCTTCAACACAGCATGGCCACTTAAAAGCTTATTTTTCTTCTAATCTCCAGGACTTCCCTACAATGATCTGAAAATGAGAAATTCTGCTGCTGGTGGAGTGAGCCAAGAAAGCAGGGTGGAGGTAGTGTGCATAATACTTAACTAATGACATTTTGGAGTGATTTTCTAAGAACCTTACAATTAACTCACTCTTCTTAAGAAAGTGTCCGATACAGTAGATGCTATTGTTTTGCAGATGAGGAAACTGAGGCACAGAGAGGCCAGATAATTTCCCTAAAGTCACATGGAAAATGGTGGAACTAGATAGTCCAGCTCCAGAGTCTATGTTCTGAACTGGTACTCTGCACTGCTGCCATCTACCCACCAACTGTCCAGGATCTGATACGTGCTGAGGATCAGAATGCCCCATACTGTGTTCCTCTTCTTTTTCTAAATGGGATTTAAGTGATATCTATATGTTTCTCCACTAGTGTATTTTAGTTTCTCTATTGCCCTCTGCAGTGGTGATTACATTTAGCTTCAGTCTCATCTACTTTATGGATGTGGAGTCTTTGTATATATTCCTTGGCACACATCAGCATATGGTAGCAAACTCTGAAAAATAATGTCGCCAGATTTAATCTAAGGAGAGAACATTTAGCTGAAGGATAAATATCTCTACCACGTCAACTGATTATTTTCCCCAAACGGTTTTGAGGTACTACCTTTCCTAAGTAACACAAGTTCATATTCATTTATTTAGAAAGCAAAACTAAGAAGTCTCACTTCTGGATAGGATGTAGAAGTCATGGCAGGTTACTGATCCCATCATGAAAATTTTAAAACGGTGAATTACAAAAATCATATTTTTAAAACATCAAAAGTTCTGCCAGACTGAAAAAAATCCAGATGGGGTGAAGCTTTCTAGGGTGAATTGATAATTACTAGTTGCTCCCCTTCCCCCAGGGACACTTGCAATTCTGAGCTCTTCTGCAGGTCTAAGAACTTTTCTGGCAGAAAGAGAAGCCATATGATAGTTTAAAGTTGCATGGGACTAGCTAAACCACTTAGAAACTCAAGGATTCTCAAATGCATGGTCAGTTTCCCCAACAGACATTTGTTGAGTTCTTCAACTTTGTGGGTGACTGGTACATAGGCCAAAGCTTATAAAAATAATAAAATCTTCTACAATGGTAGAAGTGCTTCAGAAGCAAAGACCTGATAGGGGAGAGAGATGATAGCCTCAAGCAAAGGACCAGGCTTGTCCTCAAGATATTTTCCAGATGTCGAAACTGAGTAGCTCATGAGGCTGGAGAGAGGGGCTGGAGGCTCTGAAATGCAGAGCTGGATCTGCCATCATCTTCCAGGACTAAGGAATGAAGACTTGAGAGGCTTCAGTCCAAAGCACAGGGGGGTTGAGCCTCAGGATGAGAAGACAGCCAGAGGTAGATGGGTTCTCCAGCACAGCTCAATTCTTCATTTTAGTGAGGTGATTGGCCCCTTGCCTTCCCAGCAAAGAGCAGTGGAATCCCCTCAGGTACAAGAAAACAGCATCTATACTGTTTATTGTTTATTTATGCACAATGCTTACCACGAAATCAGAAATTACTAAACATGCAAAGAAATAATAAAATTTACCAAAAATCAAAGACAAAGCACATTCACAGATGATGCAAATATTGGAGTTAAAAGGTAAAGACTTTGAAATACCTTCAATTAAATGTTTAAGAGACTAGAGGAAAAAAATAACAAGTAGAAGAAATAGCAGAATAGACATACACATAAAAGGAGCACTAGATGTAGAAAAGATAAAGAATGTGGCAAAGCAAAATTCAAAGAGATACGTTTCCAGAATTGGTGAAAGGCATCAATACACACAGCTAATAAGCTCAGCAAACCGCACAAAACATGACACACATGCCACCACCAGCAGCACCACCAAAAAACACAAAGCAGATCAAGTTAAATGTGCTGAAAGCCAAGGACAAAAAGAGAAGAAGAAGAAGAAAGAAAAAAGCTTTAAAAACCCATGCACAAAACATGACACACATGCCACCACCAGCAGCACCACCAAAAAAACACAAAGCAGATCAAGTTAAAAGTGCTGAAAGCCAAGGACAAAAAGAGAAGAAGAAGAAGAAAGAAAAAAGCTTTAAAAACCCAGAGGAAAAAGACACATTTCATCCAAAGGAACACAGTGAGGACAAAAGCGGACTTCCTAACAGAAACACTGGAAGCCAGAAATCAACCAACTACAGGTTAAGTTACGGAGAGAAAATAATTCCACCTGAAATTCTATACTCAATACAAATGCACTTCAAAAAAAAGATGTTTTTGGACAAACAAAATTGAGGAAATTTGTCATCAGAAGTCTTACACTAATAGAAAGACAAAAGTGAAGTATTTTTTTGGGGGATGAGGGGTGGTGTGAAGGAAAATGAATCCAGGTGGAAAAACGAAAGTTTAAGAGGGAATTAAGAACACTGGAAGTGATAAACCTGCAGTTAATATAAATTATAAATGATAAGCTTTAAATTATATGAAGAACACAAGTGCACGCTAAGAACAACTGTCAAAGCCAGAAGGGATTAAATAGAGTTTAGACGTCTATGGTTCTAGCAGTGTTAGGAAAGGGGTAAGGTAAACAAATCTGCTAGGATGCAGTAAGTCGAGTAGGCTTGTTTTATTCTCTTGTGAAACTTCAAAAAGAATAGTGACAGAACATTTAACCAACAAGTTAATATAAGGGAAAATGAAATAATAATATTCATTTAAACTAAAAAAAAGCTAAAAAAGTAAAAAGAAGGTTATAAAAATAGAGATCAAGTCCTAACAAAACAGAGTAAACCATGAAGACAGGAATGGTGCAGATTCAAAAATTGTTTTTGAAACAATTTTCTTTCAAGGGAGGATATTAATGTTGGCGAGATCTATAACAGGGGGAAAAAAAACTAAAGTTTGATGATAGTACTATATGTCACATCAGAAGATATGACACTTTTTCCAATTCATTCAGGCCTAAAGCATGTCCAGAAAACATCAACCACCTACAATAAATATGCTCATGCAAGAAAATATAAACTAGACCAATAAACAGAATCTAAATCTCCACCCAGCAGTCGGTGGTGTGGCATAGGCTGTATTTATCTAGATGGTGGTGTTGGGTAGACCACAGAATGCTGTCCTTACACCAAGCACAAAATACTTCATTCAACATTTCTTCTAAATCCTAAACTCCTTTCAGCAGTTTTTCATAATGACCAGAAATATTCTAGGTGTGATCCTCTGCCAAACCTTCGTAAATAGAACACATTGAAGGTTGAGTCACTGCACAGAGGCATAGAAGAAGAGCCAATCTGCTGTGAGTGGCTTTCCATGGCCACTGATCTGAATTAGGCTTGTTGGGAGGGATTTTGACACAAAATGTCCCAAATCCCCTGAGTCATTGCTTCTCTTTTTGAAAAAAAAAAAAAAAAAAAAAAAAGAAAGGAAAAAATGCTCTCTATCCTTTCATAGCTTCTCAATGTTTACTAGAAATATCTGAATTTCCAAGTACATTATAAAACATGAAACACACATGCACACAAACCATTTGGAAGCCCTTTCAATGTTTACTAGAAATATCTAAATTTCCAAGTACATTATAAAACATGAAACACACATGCACACAAACCATTTGGAAGCCCTTTCTTAAGAAGGATATTGATGTCTTGAATAATGCAGTGAGTACAGAAGAACACCATATTTGAATCAACAAACGAAATCCTTCGTAACCAAAAATTTGACTGAGTTTGCAATGCTCAGAATAAACTCTTTTATTGAGGAATACCACGGAACTGTCCTTACCTTCTACTGTAGATATTGATAGCTATTGAGTAAAATCCACTAGGTATACAAAGACAGATGCCATAATGGCATAAATGAAAATCCAAAATATTAGCATTATTGATCTTCTCTGAAAAAAGGATTTTCCCAGGCTACGTCTTCAATGAAGGTTAAACGTCTGAGTAAGGATGTATGACAGGCCACTACTTTCAGTATAATGAAGTGTAGAGGGCATTTTAAAATTATGATCTGGGGGACAATAAGTAGTAGATAAGAAGAGGAGAACAGTATTCCCTGACTAATAATGTTTAATCTGCTTTATTTATTTATTAAATTTTTTGGATTGTGAAGCACAAGAATCAATTTGTATCAATAGTAAAAGAGCTTTAATATTTTAGAATAGCAGACAGATGCAATTATGAATGATATTTAAATGGTGGTCCAGTAATACGTAAGCCACAAAAAGTATTTAAAATATTATTTAACATGGTAAAACTACCTAAATTGGTGTTTCTCTATCCTTTACATTTTATGTTCTGTCAGTAACAACAACACTCACAACTTTATCATTATTTGATAATTCACAATACACTACATATTATCATTAAAAAGGCAATAATGTATTCATAGGTAAAAAGTTTTAGTTTTGATATTGAAAGGGGATCATTTCTTTTCAGAAAGGGAGGTAATGACTTGGGATTAGGGGTGCTGCTGGCAACGGGAGCTTGGAGCCGTCTGGCTTCACACTGGATCTCATGCATCGTGATTTGTTATGTGATATCCAGCACCAGTGTGGATACCGTACTGGTGTCTTCTAACTTGAGGCTTGTTTTCCAATGCTTTAAAAGGTTTATATTCATTCCATATCAATACTTCAGGGAACTGGTAGCTTATTTTCTTTTCTGGAATGCTTTAAATAATAGTCTTTGTCCACGAAATCATTACCTTTTAGAACCAGAAGGAGAATGTTTTAACTGGGAAAGTGAAAAGTACAGTCCACCTACGGTGCTTTGGGTCTGCATCATGCTGCTTCTGTGCAAGGTGCTTTGTGGCAGCCCACCTACGGTGCTTTGGGTCCACATCATGCTGCTTCTGTGCAAGGTGCTTTGTGCCTGATGAACACGGCAAATGGCCTGCATTTTAGACAGGCTTTAGACATGCAAAACACATAGGTGTCTTATGGTGTTACACACGGCACAGAGACAGAGCTGGGCAAAACAAGGTTTTTTTTTTTTAAAAAAAACTATTTACCTGGGAATGGGGGCTTTAGGGAGCGGGGTCTGAAGAAGCTTCACAGGG
>NW_007735909.1:68780-69402 GCF_000696425.1 Galeopterus variegatus
GAGATGCTTAAAAGAGTGCCTTAAAAAAGTAGCAAGGGCCAAATAAATATGGGCTATTATGATTTTGTCATTGTTAGCACTTTGACCTCAGAAAAGCTCTAAACATTGTAGAATTATTATTATCATGATGACTAAATTAAATAATGCTAAATGGAAGTACTTCTCATGATTTTTGGCCTTGTATAAATACAATTTTTTCCTTTATTATTAAAAAGCTCTTAAAATACCGAGTAACACATTGAATTTAAAACACAGCTATGATTTATGTATGACTTAAATATGATTTAAAACTAAAGAAACATATATGGGAAGAAAATGATGAAAGTATAGAGGTTTTTTAAATTTTAGGCGTAAGATTTAAAAAGTATAAATGTATTTTAGTGAGCAATTTAAACAACTGTTAAATGCAATACTTCCAAAATTGGGGTTTGTATTTTCAGGGGTTCTTAAGTTCTTTGGGCAATTTAAAATTTTTGCATTTATATTTTCATGACTTTTTTTAAGTAATGTAACTGTGCTTTGAATCATCTGAATACCTTTCAAACTAGCTCAATGAGATTTTAATTTCTGCCTTTGTATTTTATATACAAGTAGGTTGACAGAAGTAATATTACTTATATTG
>NW_007735909.1:70918-71538 GCF_000696425.1 Galeopterus variegatus
ATATTTGTTATGCAAGTTGGAGAAATGTTGATCTATTCCATGTGGGTAGAATTAGTTAATGTTTGACAAGACGATGGTGTATTTAGAGACCAAAATGAATAAATTAAGATCAATGCAGCACAAACCATCCAGTGTACTTAGTTTAAATGGAGTAAGATAAGAATGCCCAAACCATGTTGGAGAGAAGAGGGCAGGTTCGTTTCCTAAAACTTAGGGGCAAATAGATGCTTTACCTACATCAGGTCCAGGTGCCTTCAAGCAATGTTAGACTGACCCTCAGCAAATTTTTACATATCTGAGATGTATTTCCCATTTTACAGGCTCAGATAAGACCCTTTTGAACACTAGTAAGTGCTGCAAATTTATTAAAAATTCTCTGCGCTCTAAAATCGTATGGGTGGTCCCATACCCACTACTTGCTGTAAATTCAGGCATGCATCTATGGGTTTGCATGGCTAGTGAGTGGGGCCAGTGAAAGAGTGGGACGGTCACCACAGACTTCCTGGTGGCCAAAGAGTGATCAAACAAGCTTATAATATGTCTAGAATTATTATTTTTGTATGACACAGAAAAAATGGTACTATTCTACAACAGGTACGAAGCCCAGGCTTTTAGCAATG
>NW_007735910.1:0-567 GCF_000696425.1 Galeopterus variegatus
CAGCATTGCTTTGGCTATGTGTGGTCTCTTGTTATTCCATACAAATGTCTGTATCATTCTTTCCATTTCTGAGAAAAATGTCATTGGAATTTTGATGGGGATTGCATTGAATTTATATATCACTTTGGGTAGTATGGACATTTTCACACTGTTGATTCTTCCAATCCAAGAGCATGGGATTGGCCATACTACCCAAAGTGATATATAAATTCAATGC
The DNA here is from genome assembly GCF_000696425.1 of Galeopterus variegatus. Classification (NCBI taxonomy): domain Eukaryota; kingdom Metazoa; phylum Chordata; class Mammalia; order Dermoptera; family Cynocephalidae; genus Galeopterus; species Galeopterus variegatus. The sequence continues at coordinate 218 of NW_007735910.1, forward strand.
AATCCCCATCAAAATTCCAATGACATTTTTCTCAGAAATGGAAAGAACTATACAGACATTTGTATAGAATAACAAAAGACCACGCATAGCCAAAGCAACACTGAGCAAAAAAATACAGCTGGAGGCATAACACTACCTGACTTTAAACTATACTACAAAGCTATAATAACCAAAACAGTATGGTACTGGCATAAAAACAGACACACTGATCAATGGAATAGAATAGAGAATCCAGAAATCAATCCACACACCTACATCCATCTGATCTTTGACAAAGGCACCAAACCTGTACACTGGGGTAGGGACTGCCTCTTCAGCAAATGGTGCTGGGAGAACTGGATATCCATATG
>NW_007735910.1:1567-6242 GCF_000696425.1 Galeopterus variegatus
GGAAATTGTGGTATATCTACACAATGGAATACTACTCAGCTATAAAAACGAATGAAATGCTTCCATTTGCAACAACGTGCATGGACCTTGAGAGAATTTTATTAAGTGTAACAAGTCATGCACAGAAAGAGAAATACCATATGTTCTCACTTATTGGTGAGAGCTAAATATAAATAAATCAATTCACATGCACACACAAAAAAACCGGGGTGTGTGTGTGTGTGAAGAAGACTTAACAACTACAACTCCTTGAAGTTGATATGACAAGCAAACAGAAAGGACATTGTTGGGTGGGAGGGGGGAGAGTGAGGAGGGAGGGGGGTTTCAGTAATGGGCCACAATAATCAACCTCATTGTATATCGACAAAATAAAATTAGGAAAAAAAATAATAAACTGTAAATTTTCTACCAAGTATTTAACAGTGGTTTTCATGAGTATTCTTAAACTTTTATTTGAAAATGCAATTGATAGTACAAGTAGAAAGATGAGTTTTTGCATAAATCTTTAAAGGTCTGTTGTGAACAGCTTTATTCCAGTGAATTAAAGTGTTTTCTAAAGTGGGGATTGTAGAGAGGGCAGAGTTCCAGTCAAGATGGTGGAATAGATGGTTTCCAGCATCACTCTCTCCCTTAAATCAACTCATTTACAGCTATAAAAATGTAACATCAGTCAAGCTGGGGATGCTGGAGCTCAGGGGAAGAGGAGGAGAGACCTACAGAGTTCATGAGGATGGGAGAAACCATGATGAGAGAAAGAAAAAAGTGCCCTGAGGGTCTCTGGCTGTGTTCACTTTAAAGGCTGGAGCTGATGAGTGCATGGAGCAGGAGCTGGCAGAAGCCACAGCTGTGCCCTTTGCATGCAGTTACTTGGAGGTGACAGGGGAGAAGAGGGCCTTTTTGGCTCCCAGGACAGCAAGACCATTAATAGGGCTCCTGTGGACTCACACAGGAGCAATGAGCCAGAACAACTTAAAAAAAGGGAGCCATTCAGAGGCAGGTGAGTCATTGCAATGGACCAGCACAAGGCCCATCCCATGGGAAGTGTTTGGAGCATGGGCAGTGGGGGAGAGAGGCCCAAGAAGAATTGGACACAGCAAGGACAGCTGATCCACCCCCAATCAGCACAGGAGCACTCAGAGGAGACTGGTCAGGAATGCAGAATTGCATGGGGTGCAGTTTGATGAAAAAACTCAGGCCCAGATCCCCTGACCTGTACAAAAAGCCTTCTCCAGGGATCAAAGCAGCAATTTAGCTCAACCACACAGCTCAACTACTGGTTCCCATAGGAAGCTCCCCCATTTTAGAAGTAAGCAAAGGACAAAAAATTAGTTCCCACCCAGATACACCACCAGCACCTTGGGGCCTGCCTAAGAACTGGAGGCTTGGAGTGGGGACTAGACCCCACTCCTACATCCAGGCACACCATGTCAGAGCCTTGGGACCTGCCCAGGAACCCAAGGCATGGAGTCAGGGACCAGACACACCCCACACCAGGCACACCGCCAGCACCAAGGAGCATGCCATAAACATTACCTCCATGTGGGTGGCCCACCACAGCCACCATAATAACTATGGCTGCTGAGAAAGTGGCTAGATGCCACAACCACCATGCAGATGGTCTGCCAGCCACTGGAGTGCATTGACACAAGGAGAATCACTGGCAGAGATAAAGAAAAGAAGAGGATGTCTCACTCCACAAAGTCTTTTTCAGAGTGATAGAAGAAGTATCTGCTCTATGATAATATTGGGGGACCTGATCACATCTCTTAGCATTGGTCAGATCATCTAGGCAACAAATCAACGGAGTAACCATTATCTTTTCAGAAGGAGAGAAGAAGCTGAGGGTAATTAGAAGAGGGAGGGAGGGGGAGAGGGGGATGGGGGAGAGATTGGACAAGGGGCATTAAGAATAATTATGATTTGTAACAATGTATATGCTAGTAATATTGATTTGATTAGCATATCTCAATGTTGAACCCAAAATATGTATAATCAATTTTGATTCAATAAAAATAAATAAATAAAAATAAAGTGGGTACTGTGTAAACAAGTGCTTTGAAGTTGTTTTCATGGTTGTTTGAAACCATTGTGTTTAAATCATGATTAATAAAGGTTTCTACATACAGGTTTTTAAAAAATGAATCTGCATCATTAACAAAAGATGCATTATGAGCTGATCAATCCCAATAAATTGAACTGTTTCTAAAGTGGGAAGTTTTAAAGAAACTCACAGTGTTTTTTGAAACTATTTTAAACCATTTTATTTAAAGCTTTATCAAGTATTTTCACACACAAGGAGATAAAAAATAAATCTCTGCATACTTTCTGAAAGTTTCATTGTGTGCTGCTTTATTGCCATGAATTAAACTGGTTAAAAACAATTGTTTCTCAATGATTTATATATATATTTCTAATTGTTTGCTTCAAAACGTTATTAATAGGAGTTTCACATATGTGTTAAAAAAAAGATGAATCTCTGCATAATTTTTTTTTTGGAGTCTATACATTTATTGAGTAAAAATGAAATCATCATATTCATTATTCAGTTTGGTTCAAATTTGACTGATGTCCATTTGCAGCAGAGAAGAGCTGAGGTGAGGAAGATACACAGTGACACTGGCAAGGTGACATTGAACAAAACAATTTTCCATTAATCATAAAAGCCAGAATCACACAGCCTGTGTAAGTCAGTTGCCAAAGTGAGAGACTGGATGTTTGTTGCTTTGTCTCCCTCGGATTGGTCACCCCACTTCCCCTGGGTGACAGAGCCACCAAAGATTACTCAAAGCCCATCTCTTCTGAGCAGTGAGAAGCCCCCAAAAGGGGTTAATCTCCCAGAACCCTCAAGAGTGAGGCATTCCTTCCATTGGGAAATTAACCACAAATTGGGGTTCTCTTCCTGCATTTATTCTCCAGATCAGGAAGTTACAGGAAGAGAACATAGGTGGGGTTTTTCCTAAGTACAGTTTAACAAGTTTAACAATAGAAGCTGGTAACATTCAGTAAGACAAGCAAGGTGACATTCTATAATGCAATTAAGTTGATCCACTAACAAAAGCTTGATCTTAGCAAACATTCTCTTCTTACAGCAATTTCCCAGTATCTACACATATCAATCAGCAACCTGTCTGTCTTTGACCCAGCAGCCTTGCTGTGTTACAATTCTTTATCTTACAACAGAGACTTTATAGCCTGGGGAAAATTTCCTGTCCTTTGCAAGGTCAATATTTGAAACTGCAAGGCTTTGGAAAACCAGGCCCTGTGAAGTACATTTGCTTTCTGCATACTCCACAGATGTTTACTGAGCAGGGCAAAACAAAGGGAAGCACAGAACTTCCAAGAGAGAGGACCAGACCATCTAGAGGACAAGTTGCAGCAGAGGCTGGTTAAAGAACAAAGGTCAGTCCAGATCTGCTGGATCACTTGGGAAACACAGCAACCACATCATAGCCCTCAGGTGGCATGACTCGCTCCCCAGTGTGTTTTTCACAGTAGATTTTATCCTGCACAAAGAAATGGCCCTTTTGTTTCAGGCTAGTGCCACAGTTGGTGCTCATGTATAACCAGGGTGGCAGTGATGATTCTGCAGCTTCACAGACATGCCTACAATGCCAGTGTCACATTTGTCACATGGGCAACTTCCAAGCATTTCCAATTGATGCAGCCGCTTTGGTGACAGGAGCTTTAAAACCTCTGAATCCTGAGGGTTTGTTGAGATCCCCCTTTTCCTCAGACTCCAGGATTTCCTGCAAAACCAGGAATGACGTGGACTGTTTCAGGGGGCTCATTCAACGATTGTTTCTCCTGATGATGAGGCTTCCTGGAGGCTAAAGATGGCTTAAGGGTATGCTCATGGCTGCCTCTGCTCTGGTGGCAGTCTTTGACACCAAGGCCTTGTTGAAATTAGGGACATATTCAGAAGGACAGAGGCCAGCTGTGTTGCTGTGCTTGTTTGTGATGACCTTGGGGGCAGTGCTGGGGGCAGGTGAGCTGGTAAAGGGCATGGCACTTCAGTTGTGGGGTTTCCTATGGGCAGGGCCTCTTGGGGTTCAGAGGCTAAATTCATCTCGTATGGATGATGTTTCCCTTCCTCCGTCATCAGAGACCAGATTTTATGTCCACATGTGGTGACCATGAGAGTTGTGCTGTTCATGTGGCCTTTGATTTTGTTCTGAGCCTTTTCCCCATCAATAGCTGTGATTATGTCTCCAATACATACATGAGCTGTAGCAGCCTGGCCTCCGGGAGTGACACGGGAACAGGAGAGGCTGCTGCAAGTCCTTGCCAACCTCGAGGAGGAAGCCCCACGTGCTGGCCCTGGAGGACCACGTGCTAGGTGTTCATGGCCGGCCAGGAGCAGAGGAGGGGCTGCCCTGCCCAGGCACTTCACTGCCATCACCGCCCCCATCCTTGGCCCGCAGCCTGCAGCCCCTCCCCACCTTTTGCGCCAGCCTCTGCATAACTTCTGAAAAATGCACTGCAGGATGCTTTATTCCAGTAAATTACTCCACTTTTTAAAGGAGAAACTCTGTAAGCCAGTGTTGTATGGTGATTTTTATGGGTAGTTCTAATCATTACTTTCAAAATGAGATAAATCAAGGTTGTTTTTTTTTCTTCCTTTTTTGTCTTTTTTACTGACCGGTAACGGGATTGCAACCCTCGGTGTCACGCCCGT
>NW_007735910.1:6961-48248 GCF_000696425.1 Galeopterus variegatus
GCACCCGCACCGCGCTCAGCCAGTGAGCGGAAACCGGTCTCCACATGGGATCCGAACCCTCAGTGGGAGCGCCCAAGGTTTTTACATATAGATAGAAAATAGTAATCTGTGCATGATTTTCAAAAAATGCGTTGTGAACTGCCTTATTCCAGTGAATTACACTTTTTTTCTTGAACTGGGAACTTTGTGAGCAAGTGTTTTACAGTGGTTTTTATAAGTATCTCAAACCACGTTTTTCAAATCTTTATTAATAGTACATTTCTCATAAACGTAAAGATGAGTCTAGCATGAATTCTAAAAGATACATTGCACACTGCTTTATCTCATTTAATGCAATTGTTTCCTAAACCAAAAATTACAGTAGTTTTCATGAACTTTTCTTAACATTTTATTCAAAGCAGAACTAATAAGTATTTTCAAATATAAGTTGAATGAAGATAAATCCCAGCATGATTTTTGAGAGAAACACATTAGACTGCTTTATTTCAGTGAATTAAGGTGTGTTCTAAACTGGGAACTTTTTTTAAAAACCCCTGTTTAACCTCAAGACCTCTAATCATTTGCTTTACCAGCTAAAACTGCGTGGGGTTATATAGGGATCTGAACCCGTGGCCTTGGTGTTGTCAGCACCACAGTCTCCCAAGTGAGCCATGGGCTGGCCCTAAACTGAGAACTCTTTAAGGAAGTGTTACACATGGTTTTAATGGGTATGTTTAACTATTACTTTCAAATCTGAGTCTCTGAAATGGCTTTAGCCTGGACATTCTACTTCAGGTTTACCGGAGAGATGGGCGAGCCTAACATCTGTCCTCGGATCACGGTATTCCTGAATAAAACCTGACTTCCATTTTCACCAACATTTGACTTTGTTTTCTGTCTGAGGGCAGGCAGCCAGACCTGTGAATTTGGTGTCAAATTTTGGGGAGCCTCAGCCAGAAGCTGAGTGTGCCCTGTAACAAACTGAACTTTTTTCTAAACTGGGAACTTTTTACCAAGTGTTTCACGCTGCTTTACTTGAGTGTTTTTAAGCATTTGTTTTAAAGCACAATTGATAAGTGTTTCCTCCAATGTTTTTTTCTAGGGGAGGTTCTGCTAGAAGTGATGGTTTCTATCTGGATTAAAATCACATTTCAGACATATGTGCAGGTCTCAACTTCCAGAGGTGTCATTCGTGAACATGTTTCCTTTGATGTTTGTCATTGTTCTTTTTGGCCCTTCTGCAGAAAGGCTTCCAAGTTTGCAGAAGAAGGTACAAGGAAAGCAGGGGAAGTTTGCAGCCACTTGACTCCAAGAGACGAGTCATCCTTTCTTTGCAGAAGCAGCCATGGTTTTGAAGTGGCAGCAGTGACAGTGGTGACAATGGCCTGGCTGGTGGGGAGAGCTACACGTTTCATCTTTGACTGGGAGCAGGAGAAAAAGTAAGGTTGCTTGTTGGTTAGTGACTCCAAAGCTACCTGCTAAGAGGCTGTGAGGAGAAAAAGCTAAGGGCTTCTGGATCACTTGGTGAACTGTGTTTGGAGAGGCATGATCTCCTTTTGCTTACTGATGGCCTGCTTAAACATCTCCTTAAACTTTTATGCATATGATATCCATTTCTAGATTAAGTGAATGACTACAGGACCTTGCTATGGTTTAAATGTTTTTCTCTGAAACTCAGGTTGAAACTTAACCCTCACTGTAACATTATTAAGAGTGTGGAAAACTTGACTAAAGTATTTGAGCAGTGGAAGTTTTGGGAAGAAATTAAGATTAGATGAGGTTGTAAGGGTGAGGGATTAGTGGCTTTATAAAGGGAGAATAAAGTACCTGAGCTGATATGCTCAGCCCCCTCACCGTATGTTGCCCTGCCCCAACACCGTATGTTGCCCTGCCCCAACACCGTGGACTCTGTAGAGGAGCCCCACCAGCAAGAAGGCCCTCAACAGATGCGTCCCCTCAATCTTGGATTTCCCAGCCCCCAGAATTGTAAGAAATAAATTTATTTTCTTTGTAAATTACCCAATTTTAGGTGTTCTGTTATAAACAACAAATAACAGACTAAGACAGACCTCTCAGAAAAATGTTGTCAAAATCTTTACAGTCTGGGGCCGGCCCGTGGCTTACTTGGGAGAGTGTGGTGCTGATAACACCAAGGCGACAGATTCAGATCCCATATAGGGATGGCCAGTTAGCTCACTGGATGAGCGTGGTGCTGACAACACCAAGTCAAGTGTTAAGATCCCCTTACCAGTCATCTTTTGAAAAAAAAAAATCGGTACAGTCTGAGCAGTGTGCAAACCTGCAGTGAATAACCTGGTCCCTTCTTCTTTGTAATATATAACCTACAGTACTTCTGTGCTTTGGCATTTTAGCAACGATGATTACTATTTTTTAAAATAATGAAGTAGAAACAATAATTACAAAGTCATAGTAACCTTCCCATGCAGCATGCTTGAGCCACCTGCTTAATTAGTTCATGTTACTTTTTTGAGGTTACAACTTGGCACAGGAGATGTAGGCATATATAAGCAGATGGAGCAGTAGAAAAATGTACTAGAATCTGCATAACACACATTTATCCAAATTTAGTAATGATGATGCAAAAAAATGTATATGGAGCTCACTTTAAGAGAGACAGTAGTTTTTATAATCTAACAATGAACTAGTGCAAAAAGAAATCAAGAAAGCTAGCCCATTTACAGTAGTCACACACACCCACACTGCCCCCACACAAACACCACAAAAAATGTAGGAATAAATTTAACTAAGTGGTGAGAGATCTCTACAAGAACTACAAATCACTACTGAAAGAAATTAAAGAGGACACAAAAAGATGGAAAGACATTCCATGCTCTTGAATTAGATGGATTGACATTGTGAAAATGTCTATACAATCCAAAACCATCTACAGATTCAATACAATTCCCATCCAAATACCTATGTCATTTTTCACAGAAATAGAAAAACAATCTAACTTTCATATGGATCAACGAAAGACCCCAAATAGCCAAAGCAATCCTGAGTGAAAAACTAAAGCTGGAGGTGTTATACTACCCAACTTCAAAGTATACTACAAAGCTGCAGTAACCAAAACAGTATGGTACTGGCACAAAAGCAGACTCTCAGATGAATGGAACAGAATAGAAAACCCAGAAATTCACCTACATATTTACAGCCAACTGATCTTTAACAAAGGCACTGGGGAAAGGACCGCCTCTTCAATAAATGGTGCTGGAAAAATGGGACATCCATATGTAGAAGAATGAAACTAGACCTGTTCCTCTCTCCATATACCAAAATCAACTCAAAATAGATTAAAGACTTAAATATAAGACCTCGAACTACAAAACTCCTAAAATAAAACATAGTGGAAACACTTCAGGAAGTAGAACTGGGCAAAGACTTTATGAATATGACCCCAAAGCACAGCCAACATAAGGAAAAATAGACAAATGGAATTATATTGCACTAAAAACCTTCTGCACAGCAAAAGAAACAATGAAGGGAGTAAAAATACAACCTACAGAGTGGGAGAAAATATTTGCAAACTATGCACCTGACAAAGAATTAATATCCAGAATCAAACAACTTAACAGTTAAAAAAAAAACCCTCAAAAATTGGGCAAAGGAGCAGAATAGGCATTTCTCAAAGGAGGATGTACGAATGGCCAACAGACACATGAAAACTGCTCAACATCACTCAGCACCAGGGAAATGCAAATCAAAACCACATTGACACATCATCTCACGCCAGTTAGAGTGGCAAATATAAAAAAGACAGAGAATAACAAATGCTGATGAGGATGCAGAGAAAGGGAAACCTTTCTGTTGGTGGGATTGTAAATTAGTGCAGCCATTATGGAAAACAGTATAGAGGTTCCTCAAACAACAACAGATAGAACTGCTTTGTGTTCCAGCAATTCCACTGCTCAGTATATACCTAAAGGAGTAGAAATCGTCATGTCGAAGGGATACCTGTGCTCCCATGTTTATTGCAGCTTTATTTATGATAGCCAAGAGCTGGAACCTAAATGTCCATTGTTGTATGACTGGATAAGAAGAATGTGGCATACCTGCACGATGGAATGCTACTTTGTGATAAGAAGGAACAAAATCTTTTGTGTGTGTGTGTGTGTGTGTGTGTGTGTGACCGGTAAGGGGATCGCAACCCTTGGCTTGGTGTCATCTGCACCGCACTCAGCCAGTGAGCACACTGGCCATCCCTATATAGGATCCAAACCTGTGGCGGGAGCACCGCTGCACTCCCAGTGCCGCACCCTCCCGAGTGAGCCATGGTTTCATCCCAAAAGGAACAAAATCTTAACATTCACAGCAACATGGATGAATTTAGAGAAAATCATGTTAAATGAAATAAGCCAGCACAGAAAGAGAAACACCGCATGTCCTCACTCATAGTGGAAGCTAAAAATAAATAAATAAATAAAAATAAAAAAGAAAAATACAATGATCACAATAGTACTTTGAACTTTCAAAAGGAGAGGACAGAACTGAGATTAGCAGAGATGGGAAAGGGGGAGGGTAAGGGGGTAAGGAAGGAATTGATAAAGCACCATGAAAAATGTATATATTTGTATATACATTGTATAACATTGAATATACTAATTATCCTGATTTGAGCATCACATATTGCTCATGGGTACTGATATTCAACTCTGTACTCCACCACAGATATGTACCATCAACTACGTTTCAATTAACAAAAAAGAGTGGAATTTCTGTCATGGTTGTTACTTTTTAAATGCCAATTGAGATATGATTGGATTATATTTGTAGTGAATTTAATTATTTAAGCTATTTTGTCTTTTTTTTTTTTTTTGTCTTTTTTTTTGTCTTTTTCCGTGTCCGGCAACGGATCGCAACCCTCAGTGTCACCCCCGTACCGGACCGGGGACCGGCAACGGGATCGCAACCCTCGGCATCGCTCCCGCGCCTCACTCAGCCAGTGAGCGGGAACCGGTCCGCATGTGGGATCCGAACCCTCAGGCAGGAGCGCCGCCGCGCTTCCCAAGCGGCGCACTATTCAGTGCGCCACCGGGCCGGCCCAAAGCTATTTTGTCTTTCATAAAGCTTTTAAAAATAGTTGCTTGTACGTAAAAGCATTAGAGTGCAGTACGACTTAATCATGTAAAAAATATCAACTGATTCTGTGCTTATATTTTGTAGTGATTCACAGTGCAGTGAAAAACAATGAATTCTGCCACAATAAATGTTTAATCACTGTTATAGTTTAAAAGACTATGTATATAAAAATGTATTTAAAAGTAAGCATCAGTTTGAATACTTTTTAGTAATTTGAATACAACTGAGTTTCTGTTTTGCAAATTTATTTTTTTTAAATTTTTATTTATTTTTTCCTTTTTGTCTTTTTTTTCATGACCGGTAATGGGATCGCAACCCTCGGTGTCGTGCCCACACCACTCTCAACCAGTGAGTGGACCAGTCACTATATGGGATCTGAACCCTTGGTGGGAGTGCTCCCAAGCGCCGCACTCTACTGAGTGCGCCACTGGGCCGGCCCCTGTTTTGCAAATTTAGATTGGTGAATATACTTAATTTCTTAAAATAATTTATTCTCCTGCAGCTGAAAGATGTTTCTCTTTCCAAAGAATTCCATGAAATTAAGAACTGGTTTGACCTGAGCACATTCACTGGACCTTTAGATACAAAGGCAAAAATCTTCCAAAGCTACACTTTGGTATCTGTACATTGATCATTATGGAAACAGTAATAACACAGAGATATTTTCTTTTTCAGTAAATTTTAAAACTTTCCAGGCAGTTATGCATCTGACAAGAGAGATTTAAAGTTAACAGAGAAAATTGGGCTGCTCATTTTACAGACACAGCAGCAAAGACTTAAGCAAATTCAGCGCTTTGTTGCACTGTTTCAGGAAAGAGCAGGTTCTTCAATCTAGTCTGCTTATTTCCCATCTATTGCTCCTTTTATTGCATTTTGCTGTTGCTTTTATTGTTGCATAGAACTAAGCTTAAATAGTCTGGAAGAAGCCAATGATGTCTAAGATTAATCTCATTTAGCAATTTAAAAATATTGGTTATACACCAAACATTTTAAGCAACACAGAGACTGACAAGATGCCTTTGAAAAATGTAATACTAGTACCACATTTTCTTTACCCAGTCTTCCATCAATGGACGTTTAGGTTGATTCCAACTCTTAACTATTGTCAAGAGAGCTGCGGTAAACATGCAGGTGCAGGTATCTCTTCAACATAATGATTTGCATTCTTTTGGGTATACACCAAGCAGTGAGATTTGTGAATTGTGTGGCAGTTCTTTCTATAGTTGTGTGATGAACTTGCATACTGTTTTCCATGGTGGTGGCACTAATTTACAGTGCCACCAACAGTGTAGGAGTGTTCCCCTTTCTCTGCATCTTTGTCAGCGTTTGTTATCTCTGTCTTTTTGATGATGGCCAGTCTAACTGGTGATATCTCATGAGGTTTTGATTTGTATTTCCCTGATGCTTAGTGATGTTGAGCATTTTTTCATGTGTCTGTTGGCCATTCATGCATCTTCCTTTGAGAAATGCCTATTCAGCTCCTTTGTTCATACTTTAATTGGGTTACTTGTTTTTTTACTGTTAAGTTGTATGAGAGCCTCAGGGATATTAAAATATCTTGTGATTTTAATTTACTTTTTTATCTTTTAATTAATTTAAAGGTGTAGGAATATTAAACATTAAAACATTATTATAAGCATGTATATAGTTATCACTTTTACTTCATTTTGCCTCAGGCTTCCACATGGCTCACCTGGGCACTGTCTCCGACTCATTCGACTGAAGGTGTTGGTATTTTCTATATTCAATTTACCACCCCATGTGTTACCCTCCCTGAATCTATGCCAATGTTTCACCCCCAAAACAATGCTGATTGTGTAAATAATAGTACTGCATGATATGATATTGACCCACTAAACTAGCTAATCATGGATGTTTTTGTAAAATAAATCTTTCTAACATATTATAGGTAAAGTAAAGAATGAAACAGTCAGGAGCAGTCTAGAAAATGATAGCTTCTGTGTTGACTATTTAAGGAAAACATTCAGGAGTAGCCTTGGCAAATCGCCTTCCTCACCTTTCAGGACCATGGACAGAACCTATTTCCTACCCATGAAGTTGGCCCCAGTCCTCAGGAAGCCACATCAGCCCCTCCTCAGTGAGCCCTGAGGGAAGCAAATCTCTTGTCCTCATTCTGGACATTATACCCATGTCAGCAGACAAAACGCACACACATGTGTGCCACACAGGGCAATATGGCCAGTACAGGCACCTCCGGCCAACCACCAGGGTGCAGAGGAGGACTCAAAGAGCTCACCATGTAGCTGAGGCCATGTCTCTACTCCAGGCCATCTCACTGAAGCACTGACATTCGTTGTGCAGATATTCAATGCCCTGACTTTGAAAGTTCAACTGGAAATGGAGCCATTATGCTTTACCTCAATGAGTCCTGACAAATATTAGAAGCCACCAAATACAATATAAATATACAAAAGTCACCTATAACAATAGCATTTATGATAAGCAAACAAAAAGCCCCAGAAAGTTGTATAGTAAAAATGAACACAAAATGTACACATCCATGTAAACTACAAAATTCTGTTGAAATATATATATATCTAAATCACTGTAGATGTGTTCCTTGTTCTTAGTCAAAAGAGAATATTAAGATTTCAATTCTTCTCAACATGATCTAAATATTCAGCATGATATCAATAAGTTTAAACAAGCTATTTAATAGATAGCAGGAAAACATTTTTTAAAAATGTTACACTTCACGCTGTGTAATGGAGACAAAAAAAAAAAAAGGATTACTCAAAGCACCATGAATGTGATGGGAAGCCTGAAGGGACTGCACCCCAGCAACTCCTCTGTTAGAAGGAGAAATCTGGGTACAGCCCTGATTCAAAGTTAGCTTCTGTATTTTATTGTAAAGACAAGGAAGTTTTACAAGAAAAATCAGTTGATTCAATCATTACAAAAGGACACAAAGACATGGACAGTGTGACATAAGTTATCTATGGCTAAGTATTGCTTAAACAATGGAAACTAGTAACATCAGTAAAATTAACAACGTGACATTCCAAAGTATGTTTTGTGAAAAGCTAAGTTGGTCAAACTGTGATTGTTATCTAAAATATTACCTCTCCTCAAATGATTTAAACAAAAGTTACATTCTTATGCTAAAATCTAAGCATAATTGTTTCTAAAGTTTTCACCAACAGACAGTTTGCCCTAAGAAAACATTTTTTCACATCTTGCCCTTCAGCAACTCTTACAATCTCTTAAAAGGACCTGTATGACAACCACCTGTTAGCTCTAAAATCATTAGAGTATACAATCCCATACCTAAGCAGTGATTAGTGTTGGTTAGATGGGCTGTTGCCACACTATCTGTAGACTGCTGTCTGCTAACCAAGGACTTTTGACCCATACATGCATTTACCTAAAAACCCTATTCTAAAAATCAAATGAGAATCAACAATATTTAATTAGAATTGATTAAATGGGCTGTTGCCATGCTATCTGTAGACTGTTGTCTCCTAACCAAGGACTTTTTTCTCATATATGCATTTACCTAAAAACCATATTCTAAAAATCAAATGAGAATCAAGATTTCTAACCCTCTATAAAAAAAACCTGGTGTAGTCTACACAATACCAAGAAACAACACTGAAGAATTCAAACTTCCTAATTTTAGTTTTTTATTATAAAACTTCAATAAGCCAAGGAGCATGATATTGGAGAATCAACAAATAGTTAAATAGAAGGGAATAGAGTCCACACATGGGCACATTCAGTACAGTCAGCTGTTCTTACTCAAAGGAGCAAACACAGTCAATGAAGTAAAGATGGTCTTTTCAACAAATGTTGATGATATAAATGGATGATCATGTAGAAATAAACAAAGATACTAACATTACCCCTCATACTTAAATTCATTCAAAATATTTCATAGACAAATATAAACTGCAAAACTATAAACATTACAGTAAAAAACATATGTCTTTCAGTTTGATTAGATTTTTTATTCAACACCAGGAGCACAATCCATGAAGAAAAAATTCATAATGTAGACTTTATTAAATTAAAAACATTCACTCTGTAAAAGACACTGTTCAAAGAATGAAAACAGAAGTCCCAGATTATGAGAAAATATTTGGTAAAATACATATCTAGAGAATAAATTGAAAGAAAACTATGCAGAGTAGTAAAACAATAAGAAAACAAACTGCCCAATTTAAAATATAAGAAAATATATGAACAGACACCTCATCAAAGTCAATGTAGAATTTGAAATAAGCATACAAAAAGATGATTAACATTTAATGTGGGTTGAATGTGTCTCCCAAAGATTCATGCATTAGCAACTTAGCCCCTACTGTGACAGTGTTAAGAGGGTGGGATATCCTATTATGGTAATTGGAAGGTGGGGCCTGAAGATGGTGTAATTAGATTGTGAGGACTGTGTTGCTCTGAACATATTGATTCATTCATGGAGCATTGGGCAGTGTTCTGATAGATTAAAAGGAGAGGAACTGTTGTTTCTTAGCCATTTTTGCCATGTGATACCCTGGGCGATGTGTAGAGACACCAACAACACGAACCTCATCAGGTGTGTTCCCTAGACTTCAGGCTTTCCAATCTCTGAAACTGGAGGAAATAAGTTCTGTTTCCTTATAAATTACCTAGTTTCAGATATTCTGTTACAAACAAGACAAATGGACTAATACAATATTAAAGATTCTTGGGGAAAAAATTCATTGTGTAATAGGAAAAAGCAAATTAAAACAGCAACAAGATACCCTTCACATTAATTAGAATGGCTACAATTCAACAAAATGACAATATTAATTGCTGGTGAGGATGTGGGTAAACAGGAAACCTCATTCATTGCTAGTGGCAATGTATTATGGTACAGCCATGTTAGAAAACATCTTGGCAGGTACTTACGAAACTAAGTCAAGTGTTAACATGGCTTAGTAATACATAAAGAACTAGCAAACTTTCCTTTATACATTTACACAAATGTTGTGAAAACATATGTACACATAAAATCAAGAAGAAAATATATAGGGCAGCTGAATTCACAGTTGTTAAAATCTGGAAGTAACCAAGATGTGCTCCAGTGTGAGAAAAGATAGCCACACTGTCACACAGTGGGTGGTGACACACTAGGCCTGGCACACATGGGCTACATGCACAGGCTATGTGCAGGGGACATTCAAGGGACTACACAGCACGCAGGAGTGGAGGATGGAGACATTTGAGAAAAGACATGGGCTACATTCATATGGGTACTACAGCCACCACAGGGCTCTGCCCAGTAACTGTAGATCCAGTAACCACAAAAAAACCCTGGGAACATCCCAACATTTTATTTGGAACCCATCCAGCAACAAACAGTTAAGATTGGTCTGTTGTATGGGTGTAGTGGGGATCGATTAATTTATAAACTAAGCATGTCTCCTTTATTGTGTAATGGTTCTACTTCTTTTTCTTTTTTTATTTTCTTATATCAATTTTGAATTGAGATGTAGTGAAATCTGCAATCATAAATGTATGCTTTATAAATTTTTAAAAAATTTTTGGGCCGGCCCGGTGGCGCACTGGGTAGTGCGCAGCTTGGGAAGCGCGGTGGCGCTCCCGCCCGAGGGTTCGGATCCCACATACGGACCGGCTCCCGCTCACTGGCTGAGCGAGGCGCGGGAGCAACGCTGAGGTTTGCAATCCCGTTGCCGGTCCCTGGTCCGGTACGGGGGCAACACTGAGGGTTGCGATCCGTTGCTGGACACGGAAAAAGACAAAAGACAAAAGACAAAAAAAAAAAAAAAAAAAAAAAATTTTATCTCCTACAGGACCCAACAACCCTATCAATATATGAATCATTTCAATAATAATAAAAATACCTCCTTATAAAATTTCAATTAATTTCTAAGCACATCACCATGTGCAGACTCTGTTTTGATTGCTATTAACATTCATCAGCTTGGCCAATTCATGAACTTTATAAAAATGAGATAAACCAAATGTATACTTCAAAGTCTATCATTTTGCTCATAAGAATGTTTTATCTATTCATCCACGTGTTTGTGTGGATAAGGAGTTTACTCTCTTTTAATGGCTGAGTAATTTACTGTTGTATGGCTATAATCACAAAATATTCATTTTGTATTAATGGATGTTTGGGGCATTTCAAATATGGGGAATCAGGAAAAGATATAGTACAAACATTAGTAAACATATCCATTTTTTGGGCCGGCCCAGTGGTGCACTGGAGAGTGCGCCACTTGGGAGCACGGTGGCGCTCCCACCGAGGGTTTGGATCCCATGTGGAGACCAGTTCCTGCTCACTGGCTGAGCGTGGTGCGGGCGCAACACTGAGGGTTGCGATCCCATTGCCGGTCCCCGGTATGGGCATGACACCGAGGGTTGCGATCCCGTTACCGGTCAGGAAAAAAGACAAAAAAGGAAAAAAAAAAATCCATTTTCTTAACATGTATTATTACCCCTGGGTGAATATCTCAGAGTATAAATATAGGGTATGTAGATGCTTATTTAAAAAAATGACAACCAGCTTTATACAAGTGGTTTTTAGACCTCTAAAATTTATGCATTGAACTCTATAACTCAATTATTATTTTTCTAAATATAAAACACTGAGAAACCATTACCACTACCCAACATTTAAACATTGTTAAGCCCCCAAAGAGACCCCTCTAAATTTATTCTTTTTGTGATATTTAACACAGTCTTTCCCTCTCTTCCTCATAAAAATTTTCAATTCCTTAACTAACTTCCACTTCAACATACTCTACTGTAAATGTTTTTTTTCTTTTGGACTTCACCAAGTTAAAATGGACAAATTTCTAGAAACACACAGATAATCAAAACTGATTTTAAAAAAATAAGAAAATTTGAACAGATCTCTAGCAGGTAAGAAGAAGGAGTAATAATAGAAATCGAAATCCTAACAAAGAAAAGTCCAGAAGCAGAGGGTTTTACTGGTAAATATTTTGGAATATATTTACCAAACATTCCAAAACTCCTACAAAACATAACAGCAGAGAAAACATTTCTAAACTTATCCTATGGGACCAAAATTACACTGATACCAAAGTCATACAGTAACAACACAACAAAAAATGGTTATAGGCCAATTTCCTCTATGAATAATGAAAAATGCTTAAAATATTGCTAGCTAAATGAATTCCTTAATATATTTAAGAACTGGTATACCATAACTAAATATGATTTATCTAAGAAACACAAGAATATTGCAACATATGAAAATGAATGTAATATTCCACATCAACATAAATAGAAATAATGTTGCCTAATCTTCAGGTGATTTAGAAGTACTTGACAAAATTCAACACCTCTAAATACTAAACCCACTTCCAAAACAGGTAATAGGAAGAAATGTAATAAAAAACAGAAGATCCACATAACAAAAATCAGAAGTGAAAGGAAGACATTACAACCGATACCACAGAAATACAAAGAATCATTACAGACTATTATAAACAACTGTATGACAACAAATAGGAAAATCTGTAAGATATGGATACATTTCTAGACACATGCAAACTACCAAGACTGAACCAAGAAGAGATAGAAAACCTGAACAAACCAATAACAAGCAAGGAGACTGAAGTGGTAATTAGCATTCTTCCAATTTTGGATGGCTTTATACTAGAATTCTATCAAACTTTTAAGAGGAGTTAAAATCAATTCTTCTCAAACTACTCCAAACAATTGAAACAGAAGCTACTCTCCCAAACCCATTCTATGACGCCAACATAACTCTGATACCAAAACCAGATAAAGGCACAACAAAAAAAGAAAATTACAGGTCAATATCCTTAATGAACCTAGATGCAAAAATCCTCAACAAAATATTAGCAATCAGAATACAGCAACGTACTAAAAAAATTATACCCTATGATCAAGTGGGATTCATTACAGGGATGCAAGGAGGTTTCAACATACAAAATTCAATAAATGTGATAATGTCAACAAACTCAAGGACAAAGACCATATGATTACCTCAATAGATGCTGAAAAATCATTTGACAAAATTCAACATCCCTTCATGATAAAGACTCTCAATAAATTAGGTATAGAAGGAAAATGTCTCAACTCAATAAAAGCCACTTATGACAAGCCCACTTCCAGTATCATTCTGAATTGGGGAAAAACTGAGGGTCTTTCCCTTAAGAACAGGAACAAGACAAGGATGCCCACTCTCACCATTTCTATTTAACATAGGACTGGAGGTACTAGCCAGAGCAATCAGGCAAGAGAAAGAAACAAAGGAAATCCAGACTGGAAAAGATGAAGTCAAACTTTCCCTATTTGCTGATGACATGATACTATATATAGAAAAGCCTAAAGACTTTACCAAAAAACTTCTAGAGCTGGTTAATAACTTCAGTAACATTGCAGGATACAGAATAAATGTCCAAAAATCAGTTACATTTATATATTCAAATAATGAACTAACAGCCTTCATCAACATCATATATGTTCAATTGTCTTAACAAGTTCAAGGAATTGTTGTGATTGTTCTGTCTTCTTCCCCTGCCACCCATATATTTGTTTGTATATTTCTCTATTTATTTTTATTAGCTTTAAAAAATAAGTGAGACCATGTGGTATTTCTCTTTATCTGCCTGATTTATTTCACTTAATATAATTTTCTGTGGATGTATAAAGTTGCTGTGGATGTAGTATTTCATTTTTTTTTATACCAGAGCAGTATTCCATTGTGTTGATGTACCACATTTTCCTTATCCACTCATCTGATGACAGTCACTTAAGCTTCTTCCAACTCTTGGCTATTATAAATAGTGCTGCAATAAATATGGGAGTACAGGTATCCCTTTGAAATGATGACTTCCATTTCTCTGGTTATATTCCCAGCAGTGGAATGACTGGGTCATATGGTAGATCTATCTGTAATTGTTTAAGGAAGCTCCACATCATTTTCCATAAAGGGGGTCCCATTTTGCATTCCAACAGTGTAGGAGGGTTTCTTTTCTTTTCTTTTTTTTTTTTTTTTTTTGTGACTGGTAAGGGGATCGCAACCCTTGGCTTGGTGTCATCTGCACCGTGCTCAGCCAGTGAGCACACCAGCCATCCCTATATAGGATCCAAACCCGCGACCTTGGCGCTCCCAGCGCCACACTCTCCCGAGTGAGCCATGGGGTTGGCCCAAGGATGGTTTCTTTTATTCTGCATTTTCACCAGCATTTATCATTCTTAGCTGTTTGGATATTAGCCATCCTCACTGAAATGAGATGGTATCTCAAAGTGGTTTTGATTTGCCTTTCTCGAATGCTGAGTGATGTGCAACATTTTTTCATGTGTCTGTTGGCCATTCATATATCTTCCTTTGAAAAATGCCTAGTCAGGTCCTCTTCTATTCCATTGATACATGTGTCTGTTGTCATGCCAGTACCATGCTGTTTTGGTTATTATAGTTTTGTAGTATAGTTTAAAGTCAGGTAGTGTTATACTTCCAGCTTTATTTTATTTGCTCAGGATTGCTTTGACTATTCATGGTCTTTTTTTATACCATATAAATGTTAGGATAGTTTTTTCCATATCTGAAAAAAATGTCATTGGAATTTTGATGGGGATTGCATTGAATCTGTAGATCACTTTGGGTAGTATGGACATTTTCACAGTGTTAATTCTTCCGATTCAAGAGCATGGGATATCTTTCCATCTTCTTGTGTCTTACTTAATTTCTCTCAACAGTGGTTTGTATTAGTTATTGCAGACATTTTTCACATCCTTGGTTAACTTTATTCCTAAGTATTTTATGTTTTTGGTGGCTATTGTAAATGGGCTAGCCTTCTTGATTTCTTTTTCTGCATGTTCACTGTTGGAGTATAGAAATGCTCCTGATTTTTGTGTGTTGATTTTGTATCATGCAACTTTGCTGAAATCATTAATCAGCTCTAAGAGTTCCTTTGTAGAGGCTTTAGGCTGTTCGATATATAGGATCATGTCATCTGCAAACAGAGACAATTTGACTTCATCTTTTCCAATCTGGATGCCCTTTATTTCCTTCTCTTCTCTAATTGCTGTGGCTAGTACTTCCAATACTACATTGAATAGAAGAGGTGAGAGTGGGCATCCTTGTCTAGTTCCTGTTCTTAAGTTCATATTCATAATGATATTGGCAGTGGGATTATCATATATGGCTTTAATTATGTTGACATACTTCCTATCTATACCTAACTTGTAGAGAGTCTTTATCGTGAATGAATGTTGAATTTTGTCAAATGCTTTTTAAGCATCTATAGAGATGATCATATGGTGTCTCTGATTTTATTGATATGGTGTATCACATTTATTGATTTGCATATGTTGAAACAACCTTGTATCCCTGGGATGAATCCCACTCGATCATGGTGTGTTATTTGTGTATACGTTTCTATGTTCTGTTAACTAGTATTTTATTGAGGATTTTTGCATCTGTATTCATCAAGGATATTGGCCTGTAATTTTCTTTCTTTTTTTTTTTTGTATCTTTATCTGGTTTTGCCATCAGGGTGATGTTTGCCTCATAGTATGAGTTTGGGAGAATTGGCTCTGTTTCAATCTCTTGGAACAGTTTGTAGAGAATTGGTATGAATTCCTCTTTGAAGGTTTGGTAGAATTCTGCAGTGAACCCATCCGGTCCTGGGTTTTTCTTTGTTGGGAGCCTTCTGATAACAACTTCAATTTCTTTTACTGTTATTGGTCTGTTCAGATTTTCCATATCTTCTTGGCTCAGTTTTGGTAGTTTGTATGCATCCAGAAATCTATCCATTTGCACCAGATTTTCAAATTTGTTGGCATATAGTTGTTTGTAGTAGTCGCTAATGATTTCTTGTATTTCTGAGTTATCAGTTGTAATATTACCTTTTTCCTTTATAATTTTTGTTATTTTGGTCTTCTCTTTTCTGTTTTGGTTAACCTTGCTAATGGTTTGTCAATTTCATTTATCTTTTCAGAAAACCAACTTTTTGATTCATTGATCTTTTGTATCATTTTTTAGGTTTCTATTTCACAATGTTCTGCTCTGATCTGAATTATTTCTTTCTGCTAACTTAGTGTTTGGATTGTTCTTGTTTTTTTTAGTTCTTTAAGGTGAAGTGTTAGGTTGTTTACTAGCCATCTTTCCATTCTTCTGAAGTAAGCATTTAATGTGATGAATATCCCCCTTATTACTGCTTTTGCAGTATCCCACAGGTTTTGGTATGATGTATCATTATTTTCATAAGTTTCAATAAATTTTTTGATTTCCTGTTTAATTTCTTCTTGGACCCATATGTCATTAAGTAGGATGTTGTTTAATTTCCATGTGCTTTTATTGTATCCAGAGTTTCATTTTTTTTGATATCTAATTTTAACCAATTGTGATCTGAAAAAATATGTGGAATGATTCCAATTTTTTTGAATTTTTGGAGACATGTTTTGTGACCTAACATGTGATCTATCCTGGAGAATGTTCCATGTGCTGATGAGAAGAATAAATATTCTGAGGTTGTTGGATGGAATGTTCTTCCATAGATATCTGCCAAGTCCAATTGGTCTAAAGGGTTGTTTAGATCTTGTGTTTCTCTGTTGATTTTTTGCCTAGGTGATCTGTCCAATATTGAGAGTGGAGTGTTCAGGTTTCCTGCTATTATGGTATTAGTGTCTAAATCATTATTTAGGTCTAATAGTATTTCCTTTATAAATCTGGCTGTTCCAATGCTGGATGCATATATATTTCTGTATATGTATTATGTTGGGTGCATATATATTTATGTCTTCTTGATGGATAAGTCCTTTTATCATTATATAGTGGCCTTTTTAATCTCTCTTTATGGTTTTTGGTTTAAAGTCTATTTTATCTCATATAAGAATAGCTATTCCAGCTCATTTTTTGTTTCTATTTTCATGGTATATCTTTATCTATCCTTTCACTCTTAGTTTATGTGTATCTTTACAGGTGAGGTGAGTCTCTTGAAGGAAGCATATAGTTGGGTCCACCCTTTTAATCCAGTCAGTCAGTCTGTGTCTTTTGAGTGGGAAATTTAATCCTTTTACATTGAGTTATTATTGAAAGGTGTTGATTTACTCCTAGCATTTTATTGATGTTTGTTCGGATGTCTTAAGTATCTTTTGTTCCTTTCTTTCTGATTAATTGTCTGTCTTCTGTATTTGTTGGTTTCTTGGAGTGGTAGATAAACTTTTTTTCTCTTTATTGTTAGCATATTTTTTTTTTTTTACTAGTGGGCTTTGTTATTGTGTGAGTATTTATGGCAATGGTGGTTGTTTTTCAGGTAGCAAACCCAATTATGTTGAGAATTTCTTATGAAGCTCGTCATTTGGTAGGTTTGTCTGAGAAATATACTATTTATCCTTCATTTCAGAAGGATAGCCTCCCTGGGTAAAGTATTCTTGTCTGGCGATTTTTGTCTTTTAGTATTTTGAATATATTATCCCATTCTTTTCTAGCTTTTAGGGTTTCTGATAAAAGTCTGATGTTAGTCTGATTGGGAATCCCTTGTAGGTGACTTGCTGCTTCTCTCTTGCAGCTTTTAAGATTCTCCCTTTGTCTTTGAGTTTTGTCACTTTGACTATAACATGTCTTGGAGAGGACCTTTCTGGGTTGAATATGTTTGGGGATCTTTGAGCCTCCTGAGTCTGAAGATTTTTGTCTTTCCTGGAAGTTTTCTGTGATTATTTATTGAATATGCTTTCAATGCCATTTCCTTTTTCCTCCCCTTCTGGAATACCCATGATTCAGATATTTGAGCACTTAAGGTTGTCTTATATAATTACTAAGGGGTCAATTCATCAAGAGGCTATAAAAATTGTAAATATATATGCAGTGAACATTAGAGCACCTAAATATATAAACCAAATATTAATGAAACTAGTGGAAGAAATTTACAGTAATACAATTATAGCAGGGGACTTCAGTACTCCAATTTTGAGTAAAGGTAAATCAACCAAAGATAATATTAATAAAGAAATACTAAATTTGAACAACACTTTAGACCAAATGAACATAACAGACATATAGACCATTTTGTCCAAAACGCACAAAATATGCATTAATCTCAAATGTACACAGAGTGTTCTTCAGGATATAACATACTTTTTACTACAAACAACAACAACAACAACAAACCCTTATCAAATAAAAAGACTCAATTCATTTCAGGCATCTTTGCTGTATACAATTTGATGAAACTAAAAGTCAGTACAGTAACAGGAGGAAAACACAAAATTCACAAATATGTAGAAATAAAAAAACAACTATTGAAAATCCATTGGGTCAAAGAAGAAATAATAAGGAAAAATAAATATCTTCACACTAATGAACATGGAAACACAGCATAAAAAATATATGTTATTCAGAAAAGCAGGTCCAAAAGAGAAGTTAATACCAATAAACTCCTACATCAAAAAACAAAATATTAAAAACAAACAAACAAACAAAAAACCAAAAACAATATCAATATATAACCTAATATTTTCCCTCAAGGAACTAGAAAAAGGAAAAAAACTGAACTCAAATTGGAAGGAATGGAAATAAAAATCAGAACAGAAATAAGAGAATACAAGAACAACAAAAAAACCTACAAAACGTGAATTGATTATCTGAATGAATAAACTAAATTAGGAGACTGTGAAAATCAGAGAGAATACTCAAACAAATAAAATCAGAAATGAAAGTGGAAACATTGCAATGAATGCTTCAGAAATAAAAAGAAGCATATGAAAATATTATGAACATTTATATGCTAACAAATACAACAACTTAGAGTAAATGGATAAAGTACTAGGAAAATACAATCTGCCAATTGATGAACTATAGAAATGATCCCTGAAAGTATAGTCTTACAATCTACCAATTGAATGAAAAAGGAATAAAAGGCCTGAATAGATCAAAAGGAGAGAGAGAGAGAGAGAGACCATTAAAAAAATAAAACCAAGGTCTCTGACAAAAATAGATGCAAAAATTCTCAATAAAATACTACCAAACCAAATTCAAGAACACATCACACAATTACACTTCATGTCCAAAAGGGATTAATGCCTGGCATGCAAAGCTCAGTTAACATATGCAAATCAATCAATACAACAGGGTACACTAACAGAATGAAAGATAAAAATGGCATGACCATTTTGACTGATGCAGAAAAAACATTTGGGTAATTCATAAAGAAACAATATTTATTGCTTACAGTTTTGGAGGCTGGGAAATCCAAAGTGTAGGGAACAC
Organism: Galeopterus variegatus; assembly: GCF_000696425.1. Taxonomy (NCBI): domain Eukaryota; kingdom Metazoa; phylum Chordata; class Mammalia; order Dermoptera; family Cynocephalidae; genus Galeopterus; species Galeopterus variegatus. Next base: position 26,259 of record NW_007735910.1, read on the forward strand.
ATCTGGTGAATGCGTTGTTGGTGGGAACACTGATGCAAGGGTCTCACATGGCAGAATGATGCAGCAGAGAGAGAGACTACCTTCCTCATTCACTCTTCTTTTAAAGGCCTCAGAACCATTTCCCTGACCACCATTAAACCGTCAATGTATTAATCCATTTACTAGGGCATGGCTCTCACAATCTAATCACCTCTTTAGGGACTCTGATTTCAATTATCATAATAGGATCTCCCACCCTCCTAACACTGTCACGGTGGGGTTAAAGTTTCTAATGCATGGTCTTGGGTGACATATATTTAATCCACAGCTCCTTCATGGTTAATTTTGTTCCAGAGTACCTTGTTATTTTTGATGCTACCATAAATGGGATTATTTTCTCAATTTCTCTTTTAGATAGGTTGCTCTTGGTGTCCAGAAATACAACTGATTTTTGTATGTTGATTTAGCATTTTTCATCTCTATTGAATTCATTCATTACTTCTAAAAGACTTTTTTTTTTGTTTTGGGGGGGTTTTGTGGAGCCTTGAGATTTTTCTGTATGTAAGATCATTTTGTCTGCAAGTGTGAAGAATTTTACTTCTTTATTTTCAAATTAGGTATCTCTCATTTATTTTTCTTCCCTGATTTTTTTTGATAGTACTTCACTACTATGTAGAATGCAACTGCAACTGACAAGACTGGTCTTCCTTACCTCTTACTGGATTTTAGAGGAAAAGCTTTCAGTTTTTCCACATTGATTGCTAGATACCGGAGGACTGACATTCTCCAGTATCACATCTCTGGGATATATCTAGCAGGGCCCTCCCTTCCTGAGTGAATTCTGCATCAAAAATGTAAAAGGCCATTGATTTCTAAACTCATGGTGGGCTCTGGCTCAGACTGTGTCATCCCCACCTATGTCCACTGGTGATGGGTCAAAAAAAGACAGCACTTGGAAAAGGTAACGGTGTGTATGAAAAGCTCAAATGTTTCTCTGGATACCTTGGCATATGGCTTTCAGACACATTTACAGAGATATGCACATTCTAAATATTTGACTTTATCATAAAGAAATATCACATAACTTGTAATGTAAAACCACCTGCACATTCTATGATAATATGTAAATTCTGTGTTCCAGACTGGTGGTTATGAAATCAGTGCTTGGGAATTCATAAAGTCTTCTCACACAATTTTAATTAAATTTTAAGTAACCACAGGCAAGTGTATTAACTAAGCCTTTTATTTTCTGATTCTTTGACATCTTGGAGCCCTGCTGACCCTGGACTGGCTCTCACAGGGTTAGCTTATTTTCAAAGATAACAAACAACTCACCACTGATCTTACTTTTTATATATATGCTGTCTAAGTCTGATTTCTATTGCTATGACAGAATACCCAATACTGGGAAATTTACAATGAGCAGAAATTTATTTACCTTACTGTCCTGGAGACTGAGAAGTCAAAGAGCATGGTGTTGGCATCTGACAAGCATCTTCTTGCTGCATGATAATATAGCAGAAGGATAGGTGAGTGCACAGACAGGGACAGGCAGCAGGAGCCAAACACAGTTTAGAAAGATTCTCTCTAATAATAATAACAAACTCACTCCCATTATAAGTATATTAATCTATTATTAATGTACTCTCCCTTATGACCCAATCACTTTTTATTAGGCCCCACCTCCCAACACTGATGCAGTGAGGATTAACTTTCCAACACACGAACTGTAGGGGGACAGAGTCAAACCACAGCATGTGCACCCCAAACCAACCCAGAGTACAAACCAGTAACCAGATCCCTTATACCATTTGCACACTTGTGGTCACTACCTTCCTACCCTAATCACCCCAGGGCTTGGTACAAGAGCATTAGAGATGATATCCCTTGACACGGTGCACACAAAATTAACCAAACTAGCCAATCCTAAGCTCGGTCTCCCTGTCTTGCCCCTTCCTTCCCATGGAAACCACAATACAGGCTCTTTGCACATTTTCCATTTGCTCATCAAATATCCTGACCGAACATGGTGCATCCCATGTGGCCTCCCCTGGAGTGGTCTGTCCACATCCCAAAGGATGTATAAAGAGTATAAGAAACATTCCAGTGGTCGTCATCCCCTGATCTGTAGAAGGCACCATAACTGAATAATAATAAAACCTATATATAGAAACAACTGGAGCACTAAGCAGGGTGGTTTGGAGTTCTACTGAAATGACAGGCCACTAGAATGATCTTTCCTTACCAGAGGCCTCCTCTAGATGGCAGGAGAAACTTGAGAAAGCTAAATTTCCTGCTACTGTGTTCTTATGCTTGGCTATAACTGTTTTCTTTTTTAAATTATTTTTTGGCCACAACACAAGTCTTAATACATTTAAAAAGATGAAGATCATAGAAAATACATTCTCTGACCACAATAACAAGAAGGAAAATTAGAAAATTCACAAAAGTGTGGAAAGTAAACAACACTCTCCTAAATAAACACTGGGTAAAAAGAAAGATCACAGGGAAAATAGAGAGTATTTGAGATAGAAATCAAAGCACAACATATCAACATTTATAGGATGCAGGAGTCATGCAGTGCTTAGAGGAATATTTATAATTCTAAACCCTATATTAAAAATAAGAAAAATATCAAATCAGTAATGTTAATTTCTTTTTTTTTTTTTTTTTTTTTTTTGATTGGTAAGGGGATCGTAACCCTCGGCACCACGCTCAGCCAGTGAGCGCACCGGCCATCCCTATATAGGATCTGAACCTGTGGCCTCGGTGCTTCCAGCGCTGCACTCTCCCAAGTGAGCCATGGGGCCGGCCCACTAATGTTAATTTCTACCTTAAAAAATAGAAAATGTACAGCAAACTAAACCAAAAGCAAATATAAGTAGGAAACAACAAAGATTATAGGAGAAATATATGAAGTAAGGAATTAAAAAACAATAGAGAAAATCAAGAAAACCAAAAGTTTATTCTTTAAAACAATTAGCAAAATTTGCAAATTCTTATCTAGATTGACCGAGGAAATAACAGAGAAGTCCTAAATAAAGTAAGATTTATTTTCCTTTTCTTTCTCATTTGCATTTTTGTTCTACCATTGGGTTTTGTTCTTTCTGCTGTATTCGTGGTAACGATTATCATTTTCAGATTCCAGATGCAGGACTCCCTTGAGGACTTCATGTAGAGCTTGTCATGTGGTGGTGAACTCCCACAGTTTTTGTCTGTCTGGAAAATACCCTATTTCCCGCTCATTTCTGAAGGACAGCCTCACTGGGTACACTACTCTTGGCTGGCAGTATTTTTCTTTTACTATTTTGAATATATCATCCTATTTTCTTCCAGCCAGTAGAATTTCTTTTGTGAAGTCAGATGACAGGGGATCCCTTATAGGTGACTTCAGACATTTCTCTTGCTTGTTTTAAGGTTCTCTCTGTCGTTGACCTTTGCCACTTTGACTATAACGTGCCTTGGAGAGGATCTTTTTAGGTTAAATTTGTTTGGGGACCTTTGAGCCTCCTGGATCTGAAGGTTCATGACTCCCCCTATACCTGGGAACTTTTTTGTTATTATTTCATTGAAAAGGTTTTCCATGCATTTGCATTTCTTCTCCCCTTCTGAACACTCATGATTCAAATGTTTGTGCACTTGAGGTTGTATAGTAGCTCTCTTAGATTTTCTTCATTTTCTAAAAATGCTTTTTTCCTTTTATTTATTTATGTCTGCCTGGGTTATTTCAAAAATCCTATCTTCAAGATCAAAACTTCTTTATTCTGCTTGTTCTAGCCTGCTACTTAAGTTATTGGTTGTGCTTTTTATTTTGTTGAGTGAATCATTCAGCTCGTGAGTTCTGCTACATTCTTTGATAAGATATCGATCTCTTTGTAAATTTCCTCCTTCATATCCTGGATTTTTCCTTGTTTCATTGTTTTCTTTTTTTTTTTTTTTTCCTCCTTTTTATCTTTTTTACTGACCGGTAATGGGATCGCAACCCTCGGTGTTGTGCCCGCACCGTGCTCAGCCAGTGAGCGGGAACCGGTCTCCACATGGGATCCGAACCCTCGGCGGGAGTGCCGCCACGCTCCCAAGCAGTGCACTCTCCAGTGCACCACCGGGCTGGCCCTCATTATGTTTTCTAACTAGGTCTTCTTGTATCTCAGGGAGTTTTCTTAAGATTGTTGCTCAGAATTCCTTTTCAGTCATTTCAAGGGTTTCCTGCTCTATAGGGTCCAGTTCTTGAGAAAATTACTGTATTCTTTTGGTGCTGCCACATTTTCTTGGATTTTCATATTTCTACTATCTCTACATTGATGTCTGGTCACCCGGCAGGGCATTTGCTTCTTCTATTACTCTGTAGTGGACTTTGAGAGATACACTCTTCTTTCTCAAGTCACTGCTTGTGATTCTCCTTGTGCCAATTCAGTTGAGTGTCTGGAGGGCCACCTGCACATTGGCTGTGGTTACTGCTGTGGCACTGAGCTATTTTTATGGCACCCATGGTTGTGGTGGTGGCTGTGGTGGGCCACCTGAATGGAAGTGGGATTTGTGGCATGCTCTTGACACAGAGTAAGGCTGGCCCTGTCAACCAAACTGACTCCATCTTCCCTGCAGAGGACACTTTGTTATTTTCCAAGTCTTCAGTCTTGAGACCCCTCAGGGCAAATGATTACCCAATGGGCTGCCCTGACAAAACAGACTGAGATAAGAGAGGAAACAGATATTTACTGAGTTGCAAAACACCTCCCCAAGACTTGTTTACTGTAATTGTGAAAGTTACAGATTAGCCTTAAGACTCCTTTAGGAATTCCCACCTGTGCACAAAGCATCAAGGTGACTGCTACAATGACCCTCCTGGGGTGACAATGATGAAAACAACTGCCTACTGAGCATGCACCCATGATGCAACCAGGAAGAACAGAATGGACAACCTCCAGTGATGCTGGCCTGCCACCCCTTAACTCCTTTCCCTATAAAAGACCCTGATCAGCTCCCCTCGGGGGGTAGCTTTACTGTTGATACCCCCCTTATGCATAAGTTTATCTCCTCTTTTAATAAAGCATTGCTTGATTTATTGGGTACATTGTTCATTTCTATGACTTTGGAATCCGAGAGCCTAATTTAATCACTGGCAAAAATTGGAACGCTTTGGGCACTGGAGAGGACTCCAGCTGCAAGAGGCAAGTGGCCACTGGGACTATTTTGCTCCCATGTCTCTGCTGCTGGTGGATCTCTCCTGGAGTCCCTGGGCTAACTTCTGACAAGGCAATGCTTTATTCTCTTTAGCTCTCTCTGATTTTCTGAGCCCTCTTCTGTTTGGTTGGATCATATCCACATCTGTATAGGTGCATCCCGGAGGGCTCCTGGCTATGCTTTGTTTTTCTGACTTAAATCTAGTTGATACTTTTCTTCTTTATGCTGAAAACAGTGGGGAGAACTGCTTTTATCAATTACTGTTAATGGAATAGTTTGGCCCTGTGGATTGGGACTAGGACAAACTGGACCCCACTGCTCCTCTTTTCTCTTTGTTTGCTTGGTTAGACATTTAGTTGAGTACCAGTAATCTGAATAAACCTTCCAAGCCTTGCATCAACTTTTAGACTTTCAGGTCATTTGTTTAATTTGAGAGGGCAGCTGAGCCTGGCCTGTCGGTAACACTCTCATACCTGCACCCAGGCAAAGAGGGCTGCTCTCACTTCCTGCCTAGGCCCCTGGAACTGCTCTCTTGCCTGCTGGGAAGAGAGGGCTGTCCTCAATTCCTGCCCAGGCCCTCGCTGTGTTCTCTTGCCTGCTTCCAAGTGGGTGGGTATTACTTTCAACATTTCCTTTGTCACATAGTGCTGTGTATTCCTAACCAAAATTTAAAACTTGAAAGTAGAGTCCTCCCTCATGTTTGGTCTGAGCTGTATTATTTGCTTATCCTATCCAAATTATAATAACACCTATATTTGAAAACAATCAATATCCATGACATGGTTTGAACACAATCAGTATCCATGACCACTGATCAACTGTGACTAGAAGAAAAGTAACCAGGAAATATTTATGTATTAAAATGTATAATAAACTCTAGAGTGTTGAGTTAGTAATTAAGCTAATAAAGTGCTTCTTATATAGCAAAACCACCAAAATAAGATCTACATAAATATTATCCATTAAAATGACAGGGAAACATGATACATGTCCACCATTGTACATGAGTGAATATGCTTTTTTTTTTTTTTAAAGATGACCAGTAAGGGGATCTTTTTTTCCTATTTATTTATTTATTTTGAATATTCATGAGATACAAAGCTGATTGCCCCCTTGACTTGGTGTTGTCAGCACCACACTCTCCCAAGTTAGCTAACCGGCCATCCCTATATAGGGATCCAATTCCGTGGCCTTGGTGTTATCAGCACCACACTCCAATGGGAGCCACGGGCTGGCCCGGGAGTGAATACGTTCTAAATAGAACTTGGGTTCAGCAGTTGCTGCCTCTCTCATGTCAACAGAAAGCTGGTGTTCATTACCAGATATGAGGACAGACAGGTTTGGCTTCACAAGCCACTGGCTCCTGGGACGGCTGCATTGAAGGATGATCCTAGCCTGACCATTCCTGCAGGATGAAGTTTCCCTTCCCTTCCTATTTTCTCTGGGGCCTGACAGCTTCCATTACCATTGTTTCTCCTATAGCTGGCCCCTGACTCTGCTCATAGAGGAATAGAAGCCTCTGGATGGGTTTGTTCCCTCTCAGGTTCTAAAAATACCCACTCTTTTCTAAATTTTACTCCATCTTCTGTAGTCCTCCTCAATGCACAGCCAACATTCAGAAAATACTTTCGAAATTTACATCCAGTGTTTGAACATGAGTTACTTATAAATTAAAAAAACAGAGATGAAAAGAAGTATTTCATGTATAATTTTAGGAACTTTGAGAATGTTCAATTATATTCTAAGAAAAAAATTAAAATGGGAAAGATAAGGCCCCCATCCTGCCCTTCAGGTCCAATCCTTCAGCAGTGCCTCTTGTCCCTCCCTCCTCCACCTGTGCAATCTCACCCAGCACCTGTCATGCGGGACTAAGGGACTCACTTGGGACACACGTGCCTCACAACCAGCCCGAGCTGCAGCTCACTCATCTCTCACACCTGCATGACATGTGCCTCCATTCATTGTGCCCACAGCCTTGGAGACCAGGAGTCATGTCCTGGAGATCAACATGACCTCTCACAGCCCCTCTTGCAGGGGTGTCCTTTATGGGATATGGGGCAAGTGAGCATCGATGCAGGGAAGATGATCTCTACCTCATCTTGACCCCATTGTCATCATACACACGTAGGGTCACAGGGCTGCTCAGAGACTTGGACTCTGCTGGACACACTAAGAAGGGCCATCTATGTGGTGATGATTCCCATCCCAGAAGCAGCATGTTGGTTCTGGAAGAGGAAAAAGTCCCTGCACCCCTGGGGGCACTATCCATACTCATCCCACCTGTTTTAGCAAAAGTATTCAGAAGAAGCCTCGGTGAAGTTTCCTCCTAAGCCTTCAGGTCTGGGAACAGGGGCTTTTTCCTCTCCAAGGACATGGTCTCAAGTCATCCCAAAGCACCAGGGTGCCTTCTTTGTCAGTCCTGAGGGAAATGAAGAAACTCTTGTCCTCACTGTAGGAACAAAGTGCCACCTGCAGACAAAACATGCATGCGTGCCACATGGGGCCAGCAAGTTCAGTTAATGTGCCCCTGTTGGCCCTGGGGGATGGGCAGCATTGATACTCAAAGGTCACTGTTGACAGGTTTCTGGTGCCCCTGCCTGTTGTGCCAGTGAACCGCTGCAATTGTCAAGGCCCAAATCAATCATTACAATCTAAGACTAGTCTCTTAGCATTTTTTCAGTGCTAATGAGAGATAATTGAAGTTTTCTGTGACAAAAAGAAAGTCCCACATCACTCAGTTTGTTCCAGGAAGTCCAATATTCTTTACACTTGGAGGAATCTACCATGAAGAGGCTGACAGCTGTCCTGGCGTGTGCAGGTGGAGGAAATTCAGGCCAGGAAGGGGCTCCCCTGGATCCACTGGCCTCAGATGCAGTCAAGGTGGTAGATACTGTCTGGCAGCTCAGGAAGCTAGATGGAGGGAAGGGGACAGCACTGCCTTAAGACCCAGACCCAGTCCTGGGGAAGGGACAGCAGGGCTTAGCTCTTAGCCTCCTGGAAGGTTTGGGAAAGCTTTTCATGATGTGATGATTCCCAGGACTCTCCTAAGGACTTGAGAATTTTTATCATCCCAGAAGTTACTTGTTCCTGTTTGGAAAGTTTGGTATCTCTCTGCCTTCACTTCCTGAACCAAGGAGGTTAATCCCTCCATCAGAATTGACTTTGTCTCCTTCACCTTTCCATAAGTGTCTGTAAGGCTGGGTATATTTAAATGACTTTTTCTTGTCTGGGATTCTCTGAATATGACTCAGTCTCTGCAAACTCCTTTTCAGCTGTGCTAAACTTGTCAATCAGTTGGCAATGCTCAATCTGTGCAGCCAGGGTTTGTGCAAGCAGCTTTTCTCCTCCCACATATAGTCAACTTCTAATAGACTGAACAAGTCTGAATAAAAATAAGAGACCCACCAATAAGCTGATAACAGGTGGGCACACTAATGTCACCTAATGTGGGCTGTGAGTCAGCAGCTCAGGCCATTGGGCAGCAGCTCCACCACCTCTGAACTCAGCTTCCCAAAAATCAGTGCAAAGCCAAGACCCACAGAGGATCACAGCCCCCACATGGCACTGGAGCCACCACAGGGCTCTGCCCAGTAACCATGAATCCTGTAGACACAACAAACCCCAAGGATCATCTCAACATTCCACCTAGAACCCAACCAGAAACTGGCACCCTGGATTGGTCCATTTCATGGTTGGTACTGCAGGAGATTTATTAATAAAATACACTTGTCACCATGACTGTCTGATGGTTCTTCTTTTCTGTTTTATTGTTTTTATATCAAAATAAAATTAAGACATAGAACAATGTCAAATCAAAAATATATGCTTTATAAGTTTTCAAAATATTTTATTCCCTACAGTAAATGACAACCCTATCAATATTGGAGTCAAGTCCAATAACAAGAAAAATACCTCCCTGTAAGTTTTCAATTAATACCAAAGTACCTCACCACATGAAGATTCCCATTTGATTTCAGTAAACATACATTCGTTTTGCAAATTCTTGAAATTCATAATAAAATCACCATGTGTACTTCAAAGTCTATCTTTTTCGATCCTAAGAATGTTTAATCTATCCACCCATATTTTTGTGAGGATAAGTAGTTTACTTGGATTTGATTGTTAAGTAACTTAATATTGTATGAATACAGTCACAAGATACTCATTTTCTGTTAATGGAGGAGAGGAAAAAGGAAATGGTATTGAAAACATATTCAATGAAATAATAGCTGAAAGCTTCCCAGGTATAGGGAAAGTCACAGATCTTCAGATTCAGGGAACCCCAAAATCCCCAAACACATTCAACCCAAAAAGGTCCTCTCCAAGACATGTGATAATCAAACTGGCAAAACTCAAAGACAAATAGAGAATCTTAAAAGCTGCAGGAGAGAAGCAGCATGTCACCTATGAGGGAGCCCCAATCAGATTAACATCAAACTTTCCATCAGAAACCTTAAGAGCCAGAAAAGAATGGGATGATGTATTCAAAACACTAAAGGACAAAAACTGCCAGCCAAGAATACTTTACCCAGCAAGGCTATCTTTCCAAAATGAAGCACAAATAGTATATTTCTCAGACAAACAAAAACTGTGGGAGTTCACTACGACATAACCAGCCCTACAAGAAATTCTCAAGGAAGTACTGGGTTTGATACCACAAAAACAACCATCACTGCCATGAATACTCAAGAAAGAACAACACTTACCAGCAAAACAAAAATGCTAAAGAAAGAGAAAAAAATAGTTTATCTCTCACCCCAAGAAACCAACAGTTATGGAAGACAAACAGAAAATTAGAAAGAAAGGAACAAAAGATGCTTAAGACATCTAAGCAAAAATTAATAAAATGCTAGGAGTAAATCAACACCTTTCAATAATAACTCTAAATGTAAAGGGATTAAATTCCCCACTCAAAAGACACAGACTGACTGACTGGATTAAAAAGATGGACCCAACAGTACACTGCCTTTGAGAGACTCACCTCACCTGTAAAGACACACACAGACTAAGAGTGAAAGGATGGAAAAAGATTTACCATGTAAATAGAAATGAAAAACGAACTGGAGTAGCTATTCTTACATCAGATAAAATAGACTTTAAAGCAAAAACCATAAAAAGAGACAAAGAAGGCCACTATATATAATGATAAAAGAATCTATCCACCAAGAAGATGTAACAATCATAAATATATATGCACCCAATGTTGGAGCAGCCAGATTTATAAAGCAAACACTATTAGACTCAAAGAATGAGATAGACACTAACACTATAATAACGGGAGACCTGAACACCCCACTCTCATCATTGGACAGATCACCAAGGCAAAAAATCAGTAGAGAAACACAAGATCTAAACAACACTTTAGACTAACCAGACTTGGCAGATATCTACAGAACATTCCATCAAACAACCTTAGAATATTCATTCTTCTCATCAGCACTTGGAACATTCTCCAGGATAGACCACATGTTAGGTCACAAAGCAAGTCTCAACAAAGTCCAAAAAATTGGAATTATTCCATGTATTCTTCCTGATCACAATGGATTAAAATTTGAAGTCAATAATAAATGAAATTCTGGAAACTATACAAACACATGGAAATTAAACAACACTCGACTTAATGATATGTGGGTCCAAGAAGAAATTAAACAGGAAATCAAAAAATTTCATGAAACTAATGAAAATAATGACAATCATAACAAAACCTGTAGGATACTACAAAAACAGTATTAAGGGGGAAATATATCACATTAAGTGCTTACTTCAGAAGAATGGAAAGATGGCAAATAAACAACCTATCACTTCACTTTAAAGATCTAGAAAAACAAGAACAATTCAAACCCAAAGTTAATAGACCAAAAGAAATAATTAAGAGCAAGACTAAATGAAGTAGAAACCAGAAAAACAACACAAAAGATCAATGAAACAAAAGTTGGTTTTTTGAAAAGATAAATAAAATTGACAAACCTTTAGCAAGACTAAGAAGAGAGAAGACCCAAATAACAAAAATTAGAAATGAAAAAGGTGATATTACAACTGACACCTCAGAAATACAAGAAATCATTAGAGACTACTGTAAACAACTGTATGCCAACAAATTCGAAAATCCGGAAGAAATGGATAAATTCCTAGACACATACAAACTACCAAATCTGAGGCAAGAAGATATAGAAAATATGAACAGACCAATAACAGTAAAAGAACTTGAAGCTGTTATCAGAAGGCTCCCAAAATAGAAAAGCCCAGGACCGATGCATTCACTGCAGAATTCTACCAAATCTTCAAAGAGGAACTGATACCAATTCTCTACAAACTATTCCAAAAGATTGAAACAGAGGCCATTCTCCCAAACTCATACTATGAGGCAAACATTACTCTGATACCAAAACCAGATGAAGATGCATCAAAAACAGAAAACTATAGGCCAATATCCTTGATGAATATAAATGCAAAAATCTTCAATAAAATACTAGATAACAGAATACAGCAACACATACGTAAAATTATTCACCACGATCAAGTGTGATTCATCCCAGGGAGGCAAGGTTGGTTCAATATGCACAAATCAATAAATGTGATATAACACATCAATAAAAGCAAAGACAAATACCATATGATCATCTCTATAGATGTTGAAAAAGCATTTGACAAAATTTCAACATTCTTTCATGATAAAGACTCTCTACAAGTTAGGCATAGATGGAAAGTATCTCAACATAATTAAAGCCATATACGATAAGCCCACTGCCAATATCATACTGAGAACAGGAACTAGACAAGGATGCCCACTCTCACCACTCCTATTCAACATATTGTTGGAAGTACTAGACAGAGCAATCAGAGAAGAGAAGGAAATAAAGGGCATCCAGATTGGAAAGGATGAAGTCAAACTGTCCCTGTTTGCAGATGACATGTTCCTATATACTGAACAGCCTGAAGCCTCTACAAAAAAACTCCGAGAGTTGACAAATGATTTCAGCTAAGTTGCAGGATACAAAATCGACCCACAAAAATCAGTAGCATTTCTATACTCCAACAGTGAACATGAAGAAAAAGAAATCAAGAAAGCCTGCCCATTTACAATAGTCACCAAAAAGATAAAATACTTAGGAATAAAATTAACCAAGGATGTGAAAAATCTCTATGAAGAGAACTACAAACCACTGTTGAGAGAAATTAAGGATGACACAAGATGGAAAGACATCCCATGCTCTTGGATGGGAAGAATTAACATTGTGAAAATGTCCATATTATCCAAAGTGATGTACAGATTCAATGAAATCCCCATCAAAATTCCAATGACATTTTTCTCAGAGATGGAAAAAGCTATCCAGATATTTATATGGAATAACAAAAGACCATGCACAGCCAAAGCAATCCTGAGCAAAAAATAAATAATAAATAAATAAATAAATAAGTAAATAAAGCTGGAGGTATAACACTACATGACTTTAAACCAAAACAGCATGGTACTGGTATAAAAACAGATCTATGGAATAGAATAGAGAACCCAGAAATTAACCCACACACCTACAGCCATCTTATCTTTGACAAAGGCAGCAAATCTACATACTGGGGAAGAGACTGCCTTTCAACAAATGGTGCTGGGAAAACTGAATACTCATATGTAGGAGAATACAACTAGACTCATGCCTCTCACTGTATACCAAAATCTACTCAAAATGGATTAAAGAATTAAATATAAATCCTGAAACAATAAAACTCTTTAAAGAAAACAGAGGGGAAACACTCCAGGAAGTAGGAGTGGGTACAGACTTCATGAACAGGACCCCAAAAGCACAGGCAACTACAGGAAAAATAAACAAATGGGATTATATCAAACTAAAAAGCTTCTGCACAGCAAAAGAAACAATCAACAGAGTAAATAGACAACCTACAGAGTGGGTGAAAATATCTGCAAAATATACATCTGACAAAGGATTAATATCCAGAATATACAAGGAACTCAAACAACTTTACAGCAAAAAAACAAATAACCCAATTAAAAAATGGGCAAAGGAGCTGAATAGGCATTTCTCAAAGGAAGATACACGAATGGCCAACAGACACATGAAAAAATGCTCAACCTCACTCAGCATCCTGGAAATGCAAATCAAGACCACACTGAGATACCATCTCACTCTAGTTAGGATGGCTAATATCGAAAAGACTGTGAATGATAAATGCTGGTGACGGTGTGGAGAAAAAGGTACTGTCACACACTGTTGGTGGGACTGCAAAATGGTGCAGCCTCTATGGAAAATGGTATGGAGGTTCCTCAAACAATTGCAGATAGATCTACCATGTGACCCAGCTATCCCACTGCTGGGAACATACCCAGAGGAATGGAAATCATCATGCGAAAAGGATACCTGTACTCCAATGTTTATTGCAGCACTATTAACAAGAGCCCAAACTTGGAACCAGCCCAAATGTCCATCATCAGATGAGTGGATCTGGAAACTGTGATGCATCTACACAATGGAATACTACTATGCTGTAAAGAAGAACAAAATACTACCATTTGCAACAACATGGATGGACTTAGAGAAAATTAGATTAAGTGAAATAAGTCAGGCACAGAAATAGAAATACCACATGTTCTGACTTATTTGTGGGAGCTAAAAATAAATAAATAAATAAACACACAAACAAATAAAGGGAGAGAAGACACAACAATCATAAAAATTCCTTGAACTTTTTAAAACAAGTGAACAGATACGATGTGGCAGGGAGAGGAGGGGCTGGACAGGAACGGGTAAAGGGGCATAAAAATCAACTACAATGTACATTGAGAAGTAAAATAAAATTTAAAAAATAAGAAATAATATTAAAATATAATAAAATATGATCAATGCCCATGACATACCAACTGTAACTATACAAATTATTCCACAATTAACCTGACAGCACATATGTATTAAATGGCTTAATAAACTCTAGAGAGTGTTGAGTGAGTAATTGAGCTAATAGATAAAGTGTTTTTTATATAGTAAAAACCCCAAAATAAAATCTACGTAAGTATCATTCACTACAGTTGCAGAGGACCGTGACACAGCATCCACCGTTCTGCACGAGTGCACAGGCTTGACACAGAACTTGGGTTCAGCAGTTGCTGCCTCTCTCACGTCAACACAAAGCCCGTCTTAACTACCAGATATGAGGACAGACAGGTTTGGCTTCACATGCCGATGGCTCCTGGGGCAGCTGTACAGTCTGAGACTGGCCCTTCCTGCAGGATGAAGTCTTCCTTCCCACCTTACTTTTTTTTTTTTTTTTCATTTTTGTCTTTTTTCGTGACTGGTAACGGGATTGCAACCCTTGGTGTCGCAGCCGTACCACGACCTGCAATGGGATTGCAACCCTCAGTGTCGCGCCCACACCGTGCTCAACCAGTGAGCAGACCGGTCTCTATATGGGATCCGAACCCTCAGCAGGAGCGCCGCCCTCTACCGAGTGTGCCACAGGGCCGGCCCCCCCACCTTACTATTTTTAGGGCTCACAGCTTCCACTGCCATTGTCTGTCCTGTAGCTTCCCCTGCCTCTCTGCTCACAGAGACATAGAAGCCTCTAGACGGGTTCAGGTCCCTGCAGGCCTAAAAATCCCCGCAGAGTCCACGTGTTAAACTGCCTGCTGTAGTCTCCCTTACTCCACGGCCACCGTTCAGGAAATACTTTCTAAAGTTTACTTTCAGTTTCTAAACATAAGTTGCTTAGAAATGAAAAAATGTGTAGTTTGGGAAAAATTGGAAAGAAGTATTTTATTTATATGTTTTGAACTTTTCAGAATGAATGATCAGTTATATTCTCAAGAAAAAAATTAAAGTGGGAAAAATAAGTCCCCACTCCTGTCCCTCAGTCCTTACGCTCCAGCTGCGCTTTCCCTGCCTCCCACCCTCCACACGCCCAGCCTCGCCCGGCACCTGCTGCCCTGGCCTGAGGGACTCACCCGGGACACGCCTGCCTCCCGACCAGCCCAAGCCTCTGCTCACTCATCTCTCACGCCTGCACATCATGAGCTGGAACCCACTGTGGCCACAGCCTCAGGGCCAAGGAGTCACCTCCCCTCCAAGGCTACGGTAAGGGAGAGCAACGTGACCTCTCACGACCCCTCTTTCATGCACCTCCTTTGTGGGGTCTGGGAGAAGTAAGCACCAATGCGGAGGAAGAGATGATTTGAATCTCACCCCAACACCACAGTCATCGCGGAGACATGGGGTCGCAGGGCTGGTCAGATCCTTGGACCCAGCTGGACACATTGAGAAGGGCCATCCGTGGGGAGATGCTTCCTTGCCCAGAAACCGGGTGTCAGTTCTGAAGAGCAGAATGTCCCTGCTCCCCAGAGACACTGTCCAGACTCATCCTGCCTGTTTTAATAAAAACATCCGGGAGAAGCCACAGTCAAGCTTCCTCCTCAGCCTTCAGGGCTGTGAACAGGGGCTTCTTCCTCCCCGTGGATGAGGCCCCAAGTTATGCCAAAGCCCCCGCAGTGCCTCGCTGGTTGGTCCTGAGGGAAATGACGAAGTTCTTATCCTTAGTGTGGAGAAAGCAGCTGCCACCCATAGACAAAACACGCATGTGCACCACGTTGGGTCACTGGAGGGTTCAGGTGCCCCCTGCCAGCCTTGTGGGTTCAGCGCAGGGAGAGGCTGCCAGTGCTCCCTGCTCGTCCTCCTGCTGAAATGCTCACATTCTCAAGGTCCATGTCTTTCTGCTCAAGTGTCTGTGACATGCCACCATCAAATTTCACTGCAGAACTTCATCCTGTACAACATAGGTGAGGACACTGCTCCTTGCGACAGAATCCTCTAAAGTCAGTCACTATCCCGTTTGGTCACAATCGTAAACAACTGGAGCATAAGATGAAGGTGGATGATCTTCTGACTTGTCCCTATTTGGAAACTGCTCTCTAGAGGTATTCCCAAGGAATCATAGCTACCCGGAGCAATGGAATACGGCCGGTGTGCCATGGATCTTGACAGAGGTCAAGTAGAGCTGCACTTTTCTCTCACTCAGCAATTCCCCATGAAAAGTAAGAAAATAAGGAAGCGACACTCATAACACTTTCTATTTAATGATGCAATCTACATTCATATTGTTGTTTCATAAAACATATGAAACCTAAATCCTGTAAATATATCTACATATTTTATGCATCTTGAATTTCCAAAAAAATTTAGACTAGAGAACATAATCTGTGTTTCTTACATAAATAATCTTAAGGTTTATATGTCTCTCTATGATTTGAAATATTCAGTAAGTATTTTCCAGATATAGAATTAGAAAATATATTTGCAATGCACACTTTTCTTCAGTATGTTCTTATGTAACAGACTTTGTAAGTTAATGTAAAGTTAGCTGATGCAAGAGATAATTCCAGAAGTATCACCTGTTGGGACATGATGCAAAATTTATCATTACTGTATACACCACCTCAACACAGCCTTTCAAATATCAACTGACAGTGCTTGACGACTTTCCAAACGAAGATTCTAGAACCCAGGTACCATTCATTGACTGGTGAATTTGTCATTGCCAACATGTGTTTTCAAATCTTGCTATGGTGCCTGAGGTTTTTCCTGTTGGTCGTAGTAAAAGAAAAAATGCATGGAGCCTCATGGATATTTTGAAGCCAGGACTGCACTGAGCAAAGATCACTTCTGCCCACATTCATTTGGCCACACCCTATTTGCGTGGTCGTAGCTAAGAACGAAGAAGCTGGGAAGCCTAATAGTGGAGGTAGTAGGAAGAGACGATAAGTTTGGGGAATAAGACCACTGCTGGTCTTTGTTTTAACATATGTTATACCCACAAGCCAATTTTCTTGCTAACATTTGTATTTTTTTTACACAAGAAAACATGACTCAAAATCTGATTCCACAAATCACACCTAGGAAATATACCTCAGAGACGGCGGCAAGAACGTGAGTCAGTGAGTGCACAGCATCGTTGACCCTTTGGAAAGGAAATTCCTGTTGAATCCCAAAACCATAGAATAAAGTTGGAAAATAGCCCAGACTAATCTTCTCTTAAGAAAAGAGAAAAAAATACTTCTTAGATTTAGCGATATTTAGACATGGATCACCCCTGGTGTCAACACTCAGTCAGTAGGAGAGACCCACGCATCTAGGACGGTCTATATAGTTCTCCCCTCACGGTGTCCAGAGGCTGCCCAGGGACTCTTTCCTGTGCTTTGCGCACACTGCACCATCCTGCAGTTCAGGTGGGACCTGCTAAGAAACATATGAGTCATATGGTCCAGTTTCAAATATATTATTCTTATAAAATACACAAGTGATTCAAAACCATGCCAATGGGCCAAGCCATGGCACACTCGGGAGAGTGAGGCGCTGGGAGTGCAGCAGTGCTTCCGCCACGGGTTCGGATCCTACATAGGGATGACTGGTGTGCTCACAGCACTCACTGGCTGAGCGCGGTGCGGCTGGTCTCAAAAAGGACAAAAAAAAAAAAAAAATTATGCCAATAAGTGACAGCTAAAGATAATTACAATTATTCAGTCACCATGTGATCAAGAAAATGAACAAACTCATGCTTCCAGCTATGTGCTGGCTGTTGAAGGAACAAATAATCAAATCTGAGTAGAAGTCAGCAACCAAAATTATGAATGTGATTATTTAAATTTTAGAAGGTATGAATTTTAATTTTTTATTGCAAAATACTTCTTAAAAAGAAATGAAAGATTTTTCATGTACGAATGTGAAAAAAGTTGCTTCTCTTTTCTGTAATGACAATGATTGTTAATAATATTCTACTAACCAGCTGTAAAATAAAATACAAATAAACACAAATCATTGCTTCAAGTTGATCTTTTCAGAGAATGAAGGGAAAAAACTAGACTTTTAAAAGAATTATCTGATATGTAGTGAGCGCTGGATGTGTGAATATATGAGTACTTCCTTCATCACATGAATCTGTATTTACTCATATAAAAACAAACCAGTAAGCTAAAATCACTTACTAAAGTTAAAAGAACAGTGTCATTGGCTTTGAATATATTTGTATTAGTCCATTTGTGTTGCTTATAAGAAAACACTTGAAACTGAGTAATTTATAAAGAAAGTGACATTTACTTGCTTACAGTTTCTGAGACCAGGAAGTCCAAAGTCCAAAGTCCATCTGGTGGTGGTGACAGTGACCCAGGGGTCTCACATTGCAAGATGGTGGAAGCAGAGAGAGCAGAGAGAGACAGACTCTCATTTCTCTTCTTTTAAAGCCCTCAGAGGGCCGGCCCATGGTTCACTTTGGAGAGTGTGCTGCTGAGAACACCAAGGCCATGGGTTCAGATCCCCTTACTGGTCATCTTTTAAAAAATAAAGAAAGAAAGCCCTCAGAGCCACGCCCCTGATCACCATTATTAACCCATTCACTGCTGCACGGTCCTATAATCCAATCACCTCTTCAAGGCTCCACCGTTCAATCCCCATAATAGGATTTCCCACCCTCTTAACAGTCACAGTGGAGGCCAAGTTTCTAATACATAAAACTTGGGGACACAATTCAAGTTCCAGTGAGTTTAGAGGGGACATAATTCAGTCCACTATAATATTTAACAATTAAAAGGAATATTTTTTAAATTAATTGCGCATAACAGTTTATCAGAGGAAAAATAGTAATTATCTAGCCATAATTCCACCAAAATAACCTTGCACATATAGTGCAATGAGTATATACTTTTATATGACGGTTAACACAAATACCAACAAGATTTGCCCACAGTGTCCCTAAATGCCCAAAATGGGGACAAACGCAGGTAGGTCTGTGTTGAGTGTTCTCATAATGTTGATATTGGAAGACCCAAGTAGGGCTCTGGCCACAAACACGCCTAGTGAATTTATCCCTTGGACTCTGCCCAGCCATGGACATCTTCTCTGTGATAGTAATGTCACTGCACCCGCCATGACCCAAAGCATTACAGCTGTGATCATGATTTAAGTCCTACACCTTTCTACCCTCCTGACCACTTGATATTTCTACTCTTGTGTAAAAGGGCCCTATCTAAAGTCCCCTCCCAAACAAACCAATTTCCGATTCCCCATGCACTTCCAGGGCTCTGCCATTCCTCCTTTTCCCAGTGAGGGACGTGCCCCCTCATACACGTGCTCCTCAACCTCATCCTGCTCATCCCCTCTTCTCCCTTCCCAGAGTCATCAGTGAGTCTCACGGTCTCTGCCTGCAGAGCAGGTACTGGCCCTGTCCTCCTTTCTCTGTTTCTACCTCCACTGCTTCCCCTGTTCCAGCCATCACCATCCTCAGCCTGGAGTCACTGGTGTCCCAACTGGTTTCCCTGCTTTACCCATTTCCCCACACGGCACCTTCTGACTTTTCAAATTAAAACTGAGAGCTTTATCATGGTGACGGCTTCATCCACCATCTGACCCCGGTGGACTTTCCCCCCTTTTCTCCAGCCATCATTCCTGAGCTCAGGCCGCTCTGGACTCCGGCTGGTCCTCACACCTGCCACGCTCATGCCCACCTCAGGGATATCATCAGTTCTTTCCCCTTACAGAGCAAAGTTCTTCTCCAGGTGTCCTCACTGTTCCGGTGTCCCCTCCTCAGAGAGGCCTTCCCTGTCCGCTCCTAGCAGTGCTCACCCCGTTCACCCCCCTTCTCACCTGTTCATATTCTCCATACAACCCGTTACCTCCTGACATGTTTCTTCTGCTGATCTCCTTGTTTAGGTGCTGCCTTTCTTCCCTAAATGTCAGCAACTCTATCACAAAGACAGTTTTCTGGTATTTATGGTTGTGACTCAAACCCAAGCAGAGTTTTCTTTATCAGTTTTGAGAAGAAGCCACATATCTTCTCATGCTGCTGTCTCTGTCACTTATCTCATGAGATTCCCCAAATGCTCAATGTGTCACTTCCTGCTTCTCTTCCCCCATGAGAACAACCAGTCTGTGCTCACTACCTAATGAGGGGACATTACTGTTGACTAAAGATACTAATTGTAGGAACCCTGGATTAATTCAGTGGGAGAGAAACCCCTTGAGAATTCCCTCAACTTTCCTCTGAGAAGTGTTAGGTGGTGAGTGAAAGAAATGAGGGAGAGAAATGTGGAAGTGTCCCCAAGTCATCGCAGAGAAATTTCTTCCTGGTCAGAAAATGCTTAATTTGGTGCCTTCCTATGAAAGACATCAATCTCTATGCAATTTACCAATTTTGTTTTTAAAAAATATTTAGCCATTATTATATTAGAATATAAATAGTAAATAATATAAATTTCTCTTTAAGCATACCATCTAATTTCATCTCAAAAATAATGTTATTTTATATTCATATACCACAAATACACACTGACCTATGACAATGTTGTGAATGAAAGTCCAGAAATAAAACTTGCTAGTAAGTGCTAAAAGTCTTAACTGCTCAGATACCTATTTTTAAATTATAACAAAACTTGTATATAGAATAAAATATAAATACTTCATTTATATGATTAATATATAAATAATATTAACAAAACAATGTCTTAATAAGCACAGTTCTATGAATTGTCAATCTGAGTAAAAGACTAGTCGGTAATGGATGGCACTTTTTTAATGGTAAGGAGAGAAAACTCAAATTTTCTGGGAAGAAAAAGACACATTTCTTGTTGTGCTCCAGGAACTCCAATATTCTTTAGATCTGAAGGGACTCAGCATGACGTGGCTGACTGCAGGGTCCAGCATGTGGAGGTGGAGGAACTGCAGCCCAGGGAGGGGCTCCCCTGAACCTACTGGCCTCAAAGACCTTCAGATACAGCTGATGTGCTGAACGCAGCCTGAGAGCTCAGGAGGCCTGAGTGGAGTGGAGGGAACACATCTGCCTTAAGACCTAGGCCCACTTCTGGGGAAGGAACCAGCAGTGTTTGGCTCTGGCCTCCTGGCAGATTTGGAAAATCTCCTAGTGATGTGGTAAATGCCATGACCTCTCCTAGAAACTCAAGCATTTTTATCATCTCCACCATTGCCTGTTCTTCTTTAAGGACTAGTCGGTAATGGATGGCACTTTTTTAATGGTAAGGAGAGAAAACTCTAATTTTCTGGGAAGAAAAAGACACATTTCTTGTTGTGCTCCAGGAACTCCAATATTCTTTAGATCTGAAGGGACTGAGCATGACGTGGCTGACTGCAGGGTCCAGCATGTGGAGGTGGAGGAACTGCAGCCCAGGGAGGGGCTCCCCTGAACCTACTGGCCGCAAAGACCTTCAGATACAGCTGATGTGCTGAACGCAGCGTGAGAGCTCAGGAAGCCTGAGTGGAGTGGAGGGAACACATCTGCCTTAAGACCCAGGCCCAGTCCTGGGGAAGGAACCAGCAGTGTTTGGCTCTGGCCTCCTGGCAGATTTGGAAAATCTCCTAGTGATGTGGTAAAGGTCATGACCTCTCCTAGAAACTCAAGCATTTTTATCATCTCCACCATTGCCTGTTCTTCTTTAGAGAGTTTGGATCTCTCTTCCTTCAGTTCTTAACAAGTGAATTTAATCCCTCCATCAGAATTGAGCTGGTGCTCAACACCTTTCTGTAAGCATCTGCAAGGCTTGGCCTGTTTAAAAACTCTTTCTCTTGCCTGAGATTCTCTGAAAGTGTCTCAATATCTGCATACACAGCTTGTCAATGAGTTGGCATTTCACCTCGATCTGCACAGCCAGGGTTTCTGCAAGCTCTTTTTCTTCTACATAAAGTTAGCAAACTGAAGTCATTAGCATGTTAAAAAAATTATGTGCCATAACAAAATGTAATTTACCCTAGGAACCCAGGAGCATTTCAACATAGGAAAATACATGTAATGTATCACATCAACCTAAAAAAGAAATGATGACACATAATC
>NW_007735910.1:48856-50604 GCF_000696425.1 Galeopterus variegatus
TTTTTTTTTTTTTTTTCATTTTTGTCTTTTTTCGTGACTGGTAACGGGATTGCAACCCTTGGTGTCGCAGCCGTACCACGACCTGCAATGGGATTGCAACCCTCAGTGTCGCGCCCACACCGTGCTCAACCAGTGAGCAGACCGGTCTCTATATGGGATCCGAACCCTCAGCAGGAGCGCCGCCCTCTACCGAGTGTGCCACAGGGCCGGCCCCCCCACCTTACTATTTTTAGGGCTCACAGCTTCCACTGCCATTGTCTGTCCTGTAGCTTCCCCTGCCTCTCTGCTCACAGAGACATAGAAGCCTCTAGACGGGTTCAGGTCCCTGCAGTCCTAAAAATCCCCGCAGAGTCTCCGTGTTAAACTCCCTGCTGTAGTCTCCCTTACTCCACGGCCACCGTTCAGGAAATACTTTCTAAAGTTTACTTTCAGTTTCTAAACATAAGTTGCTTAGAAATGAAAAAATGTGTAGTTTGGGAAAAATTGGAAAAAAGTATTTTATTTATATGTTTTGAACCTTTCAGAATGATCAATATATTCTCAGGAAAAAAATTAAAATGGGAAAAATAAGTCCCCACTCCTGTCCCTCGGTCCTGATGCTCCAGCTGCGCTTTCCCTGCCTCCCACCCTCCACACGCCCAGCCTCGCCCGTCACCTGCTGCCCTGGCCTGAGGGACTCACCTGAACGTTTAGACACAACATTGAAAAAATGAGTCATGAAAGAAAAATGAATAAGTGCATTTTGTTAAAATTAAAAATTTGTACTCTGCGAAAGACAATGTCAATAGACAATAGAAATAGAAATAGAAATACTTACAAGCCACATATTAGGAAAAGGATTCGTATGAAAACATACAAAGGGCATGTGAAACTAAACAATAAGGAAACAAACATCACAAATGAAGAAGGGTAAAGGTCTAAACAGAAACCTCCCCAAAAAGGTATAAAGATGGCAAATAAACCTATAAAAACACATTCACAATTGCTTGTCATCACAAAGCAAACTAATATTAAAAAAGAGACAACTACATTTACATTGAGTGGCTAAAATGCAAACACACAAACAAAACAAGACCTATTGATGGTGGGATGCAGAACAGAAACGCTCTTTCATTGCAGCTGCCAGTGACTTCGAGAGACATATTGGCAACTTCTTACAAAGCTAAAGATGTTCCATATTATAATACTGTGATAAGATAAAGCTAAAGATGGTCTCACCATATTATCAGCCCATCATGCTCCTAGGTGTTAACGCAGGTGGTTTTACCACACAGGTGGTTTTACCACCAATGAGAACATACAAACCAGCACACAAATGTGTGCTGCACCTTGACATGCAGAGGCCAGACGCAGGGATGTACCAAGACGGCCTCATCAGGTGAATGGACAACCAAGATGTGGTACATCCGTGCAATGGAATAGTCTTCCGTGATAAAGAGGAAAGAGTTCATAAGCCACAGAAAGCGTGGACAAAACCCAAAGCCACACTGCTAAGAGGAAGAAGACATCTGCAAGGCTATGCACTTCATGTTACCATTTATAAAACATGTGGAAAAGACAGTACAGAGTTGATAAGTGGTCGCTAGAGATTCTTGAGGCTCAGGTGAAGACTTCTGTAGGACACTTGATATCTCTCACTCTGCTTGGACAAAACCCATAAACTTTTACATCATGAAGAGTAAATTGTAATTTACAAATATTTCATAAAAATGACGCAGGTCACTAGATAGCAGGATGGAATGGAAATG
>NW_007735910.1:52423-61123 GCF_000696425.1 Galeopterus variegatus
GGAGACATGGGCACAGGCCATTGCCTCCCTTCTCCCAGAAACTTGGAGCTGAGGGGTCCTAACAGCTAACGGCATGGGGACCCTGGACCAGGCACCCAAATTCCTATCTTTTAGGCCCTGACCTTTCTGTCTTCCTACTCCAGAGCTGATGGGTTTGCATTGGTGTTTCCTTCTCGAGCAGAAGGTCAACACCCTCCCCCGTCTCTACAAGAGGCTCTGCACTGAAGACAGACGTGGATTCAGAACAGCCACTGCAGCAGGCTCTAGCTCTGAAGGAAGGGGATGGCCCCACCACTCTTCTCTAGCCACAGTGTGACCCAGTCCCACCCGCTTTCCTGTCCCCACNCATGACACAGATATTTCTGCTAGCTGTCTTAAATTTTCCTCATTTAAAAAATTCTTTTTTCTTTCATTTTTTTATCTGCTGAGTTATTTCAAAAAGACCATCCTCAAGATCAGAAATTCTTTCTTCTGCTTTTTTTTTAACTTGCTTTTAAGCTCTCAGTTATGCTTTTTATTTCACTGAATGAATCCTTCAGCTACAGGAATTCTGCTACATTCTTTTTTAAGATATTAATCTCTTTATAAATTCCCTCCTTCATTTTCTGGATATTTTTTCTTGTTTCATTGTGTTCTCTAATTGGTCTCTTATCTCTGAGTTTTCTTGGGATCGTTGTTTGGAATTCCTTTTCAGACATTTCAAGGGTTTCCTGTTCTGTGGGGTCTGGTATTTGAGAATTACTATATTCCTTTGGTGGTGTCGTGTTACTGTACTCCTTCAGTGGTGCCATATCTTCATGTTTGTTTGTAGTTCTACTGTGTATTCACGGATGTTTGATCTCCTGGTAGAGCACTTCTTTCTATTACTCTGGGGTTGGCTATGAGGATAAAGATTTCTTCCTCTACTTGCAGGCTCCACTGGTGACTCTTCTTGCATCAATTTAGTTGAGTGGGTGGCATGTTGCCTGTAACATGGTCCTGGCTGCTACTTTCGTGGTAAACCTTCTTTGTGGTGACAGTAGATGTGGCAGTGGTGGACTTCCCCAGGCTTCAGTCTGGGCAGCCAAAGGCACACAGGACTCCACTCAGCTTGGCACCTGCTGGGGCTGTAGACAGGTCCCTCTGGGGCTGGAGACTGTGCCCCTGCTGGTGCAAGGGGCTTGGCTCACCTCAGCACCTGCTGGGTCTATTCCTCCAGGGCTGGAGACTGTGCCCCAATTGGCATGCAGGACTCCAAAAGTTCTAAAATTTATGTGTAACCAAAAACTACATCAAATAGCTCAAATGATTTTGCAAAAGAAAAACAAAGTTAGAGGCATCACACTTCCTTCAAATTATATTACAAAACTTTATCAGAACAGTATAAGAACCAGTATAAGAATAAACACATAGAGCAATGTAATAGACTAGGGAGCTCAGAAGTAAAACTAAGCATATGTGGTCAATTAATTTTCTCAAGAGCACCTAGAAGACACTACAGGGAAAGAATGGTCTCTTCAACTAATTGTGCTGAAAATATTGGCTATCCACATATAAAAGAATAAAACTGAAACCTTATCTTACACCATACACAAAAATTAACCCAAAGTGAATTGAAAACCTAAATGAAAGTTGTAAAGTCATAAAACTTTTAGAAGAAAAGATGGAGAGCTCCATGATATTGGCTTTGGCAATAATTTTGGGGGTATCACACCAAAAGCTCAGGTTACAAGAGCAAAGACACATAGAGCAATGTAATAGACTAGGGAGCTCAGAAGTAAAACTAAGCATATGTGGTCAATTAATTTTCTCAAGAGCACCTAGAAGACACCACGGGGAAAGAATGGTCTCTTCAACTAATTGTGCTGAAAATATTGGCTATCCACATACAAAAGAATAAAACTGAAACCTTATCTTACACCATACACAAAAATTAACCCAAAGTGAATTGAAAACCTAAATGAAAGTTGTGAAGTCATAAAACTTTTAGAAGAAAAGATGGAGAGCTCCACGATATTGGCTTTGGCAATAATTTTGGGGGTATCACACCAAAAGCTCAGGTTACAAGAGCAAAGTTAAATAAACAGAACTGCTTAAAACTAAAAACCTTCTGCACAACAAAGAAACAATCCATAAAAAGGCAGCCTATGAATCAACAAAAAAATATTTCAAAACAATATGTCTGGTAAGGGGTTAATACCCCAAATACTTGTCACTCACACCACTCAATTGCAGAAAAACAAATGGATACATTAAAAATGAACAAAGTAGCACAACACCAATAGGTACATGAAAATGTGCCCATCAGCATTAACGTCAGAGAAATGCAAATATGCAATCAGGTAGAACATTGCAACTGTCCGATCACTATTCTATAAATGACAAGAGAACACTGTTAGCAAGAGTGTGGAGAAAAGAAAACCTTTGTACACTGTGGTGGAAATTTAAATTGGTGCAGACATGGATGTGTTCACCAACCTATAATGAAGTAGGATGTTGTTTAAAGACACATGCCAAAATCTGTGAGGCTGAATATACAGGCATTTAACACATTGATTGAGGTGTCAGCTGGTCAGAAAAGTTGAGTCAGATGCCTGTATGGCAGTCACTGGTTTACAGTTCCCTTATGTCCCTTCATGACCTTCCCATTAAATAAGTGAACTTCAAGGTTCAGATTATTCAATACCATCATTTTAGAAATTCAAGGGCCATGACATTTTTAGGGTTCAGCATTCCATGACTGATGACAGCAAACAAAGATAACAAAAATCAAGGTGTAAACTCAGTACACAAAATCAGTTGATTTCACCTCTACAATTAATGACTACCAAAATTTAGGGTTCAGCATTCCATGACTGATGACAGCAAACAAAGATAACAAAAATCAAAGTGTAAACTCAGTACACAAAATCAGTTGATTTCACCTCTACAATTAATGACTACCAAAATTTAAATTAAAAAAAATCACTAACCTTGACATAAATTTTTTGCTGTATAAATATAATAAATTACATACAGATCTATATTCAGAAGCTATGGGACACCAGGGAGACAAATCAGTAGCAACCTAAACAAATGGAGGGATGTTCTTTTTTCATTTTATAAGATGTGACTTCTTTCCAACTTAATCTATAGCATCAATGCAATACCAACCAAACTCCTAAAAAGGTATTTTGTAAATACCAAAACATAGTTTCTAACCCTAGAATAGCCTACACAGTGAAGAACAAATTTGAAGAAGTCACACTTATTCCAAGACATATTATAATGCTATGATAAGTAAAATAATGTTATGTTAAAGATGAACAGATATAATGTAAATAAAAGATAATCTAGAATTCACAAATAGAGCCATGAAAATATAGACAATTCATTTTTGTCAGTGTAAAGTGCAATTTGATAGAACAATTAGATGACTAAATATAAAACAAAGACCCAGATTTTGCACCTTGTACAAAAATTAACTCAAAATACTTCATAGACATAAGTGTAAAAACAAAACTATAAAAATTCTAGAAGACAGCACAAAGGAAAATCTATTTGACCTTGGGTTTTCCTATGACCTTTTATATGCAAAATTGAGCTATGAAAGAAAAATAATTAAAATTTTCTACTCTGTGAAAGACATTATCAACAGAATGAAAAGACCAGCCCCAGATGATGAAACACATTTCTGAGCCAGATATCTATAAAAAGACTTGTATCAAAATACAAAAAGACCCTGTGACACTAAAGAATTAGAGAAAAAATACCCAATTTTAAAAAATGGTCAAAAAGAGAACAACAAATGCTGGTGAGGATGCGGAGAAAGGGGAACCCCTATACACTGTTAAAGGCTGTAATTTAGTGCAGCCATTATGGAAAAGAGTGTGCAGGTTTCTCAAACAACTACAGATAGAACTACCATATGATCCAGAAATCCCACTTCTGGGTATATTCCCAAAGGAATGGAAACCATCAATGAAAAGGGATACCTTCACTCCCATATTTATGCAGCTATATTTACCATAGCCAAGAGGTGGATGCAACCTAAATGTCTATCTTCAGATGACTGGATAGTGAAAATGTGGTGTGTGTGTGTATGTGTGTGTGTGTGTATGAGTAGTACTCAGCCATAAAAAGAACGATATTCTGACATTTGAAGCAGCATGGATGAGCTTGCAGAAAATTACACTAAGTGAAATAAGTCAGGCACAGAAAGAGAAATACCACATTTTCTCACTTGTAAGTAGGAGCTAAGAAATGAATAAGAAAGATAAAAAGAAAGAAAGAAAGAAAGTGAAATAAAGAAGGGAAGAAACAATGATCACAATAAAACTTTGAACTTTCAGAAGGAAAGAAGAGAACTTTAGTTGTTAGAGGTGAGAAAGCGGGAGAAAGAGACAGGCTAGTGAGAAATTGTTTAATGGACACAAAGAATGATTATGTTTTGTAATGATGAATAAGCTTGTTATCCTGATTTGATCACCACCTTCTACACAGGTATTGATATTCAAATCTTTACCCCACAAACATTTATAATCAATTATGTTTCAGCTAAAAAACATGGTAGTATTCTAAATAGAAATCTTACCCAAAAAATACAGATAGCAAATAATCCTATAAAAAGATATTCAGGGGCTTCTGCCAAGATAGCAGAGTAGACAGTCCCCAGCATCACTCTCTCCCACAAATCAACCAATTTACAACTATAAAAAAGCAACAACAGTCAAGCTGGGGCTGCTAGAGCTCAGGGAAAGAGGAGGAGAGACCTACAGAGTGCATGAAGTGGGAGAAGCCACGATGAGAGAAAGAAAAAATCACTCTGACCATTTCATGGCACAGCTGCTTTAAAGCTGGAGCTGCTGAGCACATGCAGCAGGAGCCAGCAAAAGCGGCAGCTGTGCTCTCCAGATGAAGTTGCTTGGAGGCAGAAGAGGAGAAGAGGGCCTTGGTGGTCCCCATGCCAGCATGAACACTAATAGGATTCCTGTGGACCCACATAGGACTGAGGAGGCACAACTGAAAAAAAGGAGCCCCTCAGAGGCTGGTGAGTCATCACAGGGACAAGAATATGGCCCATCCCATGGGAAGTGTTTGGAGCATGGGCAGTGCAGGAGATGGGCCCACCAGGGGAACACTGGGGCACAGCAATGACAGCTGATCTGCATCCCAGTCAGCGAAGGATCACTCAGAGGAAGCTGGTCAGGAATATAGACTTGCATGAGGTGCAGTTTGATGAAAAGATTCAGGCCCAGACCAGAGTTTCTACACAGCCCAGGTGCACCAGATCTCATTAGAACCCACAAGTACCTATAAAGTCAACCAATAACACCTGAGTTGCACAAAACGCCTTCCCTAGGGAATCAGCAGCAAGCAGCAATTTAGCTAAAAAACAGAGCTCAAGTACTGGTTCCCACAGGAAGTTCCGCCATTTTAGAAGTAAGCAAAGGACAAAAAATTCATTCTGGTCCAGGCACACAGCCAGCACCTCAGGGTCTGCCCAGGGACCTGAGGCATGGGTCTGGGGATGGACCTCCCCACCACCAGTCACACAGCCAGTGCCAAGGAGCATGCCAAAAGCATCACCTCCATGTGGGTGGCCCACCACAGCCACCACAATAAACACAACTGCTGTGAAAGCAGTTAGATGCCACAACCACCACACAGATGGTTCACCAGCCACTGGAGTGCATTGACACAAGGAGAGTCACCAGCAGAGATCAAAGAGAAGAAGAGGATGTTTCTCTCCACAAAGCCCATTCCAGAGAGACAGAAGAAGCATCTGCTCTATGATAATATTGGAGGACCTGAACACCTCTCAGCACTGCACAGATCATCCAGGCAACAAATCTACAGAGTAACCATTACTCTTTCAGAAGGAGAGAAGAAATCTAGGGTAATTAGAGGGGGTATGGAGAGGGAGAGGGGGATGGGGAGAGGTTGGACAAGGGGCATAAAGAATAAGGATGGGCCTGCCCACCCCACCACCTTGGACCCAGGCAGGGGGGAAGCTCCAGATCCCACCCCACTGCCCTGAACCAGCACCACACAGGTGAGCCTGCTCGGGCCAACCAGCCAGTGGAACTGCGTGGCTCCACGTGGCCCCTCATCCCTCCTTAGAACCGAGGGAAGCACCAGCCTATGGATCTGACGCACTGAGTTTGTCTGAGCAGAACTCCACGCATTAGGGGCTCATTCTATAACCACAGAGTCTTGAACAGGAACCAAGTGGGTTTAACATAACCACCACCACACCTACTGTCAAGTAAGAAAGTTCACCCCCTGCAGTAGCAACCAAGGCTGCTCCACAGCCATCCTCAGTGTAATAGAAGAAGCAAACTCCCTACCAAATGACCAAGCATCAGCAAAAAAACACTAGAAGTACAAACAATAAAGAATAAATGACTCCACTGAAAAGATACAGTAATGCCCCAAAGCCAGACTCCATGGAAGAGGGAATCCTTGAAATGTCTGAAAAATAATTTCGAGTAATGATCTTAAGAAAACTTGAAGAAATAAAGGAAGACACAATTAGGGAACCCAATGAAACAAGAAAAATCATCCAGAATATGAAGGAGGAAATCTATAAAGAGATTAATACCATAAAAAAGAGTGTAGCAGACCTTCTAGAAATGAAAGACTCACTCAACAAAATAAAAAACAAGACTGAGAGCTTGGGCAGCAGGGTAGAACAAGCAGAAGAAAGAATTTCAGAGCTTGAAGGTGGTCTTTTTGAAATAACTCAGGCAGACAAAAAAAAAAAAAAGGAAAAAAGAATTAAAAATAATGAGGAAAACCTAAGAGAGACAGCAGACAATCTCAAGCACTCTAACATCTGAATTGTGGGTATTTCCAAAGAGCAGGAGAAAGGAAAAGCTATCAAAAACCTACTCAAGGAAATAGTAACAGAAAACTTCCCAGCTGTAAGGCAAGATACAGTCTTTCAGATCCAGGAGGCTCAAAGGTCCCCAAACAGATTCAACCCAAAAAGATCCTCCCCAAGACATATTATAGTTAAATTCACAAAGCTCAGAGACAAAGAGAGAATTCTACAAGCAGCAAGAGAAAAGCATCAGGTCACTTATAGGGGAACCCCCATCAAACTAACAGCAGACTTCTCAACCAAAACCTCACAGGCCAGAAGAAAGTGGAACGATATATTCAAAATACTAAAAGAAAAAACTGCCAGCCAAGAATTCTTTTACCCAGCCAGGCTCTACTTCAGAAATGAGGGGGTAATAGTGTATTTCCCAGACAAACAAAAGTTGTGGGAGTTCACCACCACACAACCAGCCCTGCAAGAAATTCTCAAGGGAGTCATTCATCTGGAATCTGAATAATGGTGACCATCATCACGAATACACAAGAAAGAGCAAAACCCACAGTTAAAACAAAAATGCTAGCAAAAAAGATAAAGAAGCTAAACCATTCCACCTTAAATCCCCAACTCACACTGAAGAAGAGAAATAAAAGGGGAAATAATGATCAAAAGATATTTAAATCACCTAAATAGCAATTAAATGACAAGAATTAAACAACACTTCTCAATAACTACTCTAAATGTGAATGGACTAAACTCTGCATTCAAAAGACACAGACTAACTGACTGGATTAAAAAGATAGACACAAGTATATGCTGTCTTCAAGAGACCCACCTCACCTGTTATGACACTCATAGACTAAAAGTGAAGGGAATGAAAAAGATATACTATGCAAATGGAAACCAAAAACGAGCAGGAGTAGTTATTCTTATATCGGACAAAATAGACTTTAAACCAAAAAAATATTTTAAAAGACCAAGAAGGCCATTATCTAATGATAAAAGGAATGATCCAGCTAGAAGACATAACAATCATAAACATGTATGCACCCAATACAGAAGCACCCAGATATATCAAGCAAAAACTCTTAGACCTAAAGAAGGAGATAGGCCCTAATACATTAATAGTGGGTGACTGAACACCACTCTCTCCATATGGGACAGGACTTCCAGGCAACAAGTCAACAGAGTGACACAGGATTTAATTTACACCCTAGACCAACTGGACGTGGCAGATATATACAGAACATTTCACGCAACAGCTAAAGAACACACTTTCTTCTCATCAGCTCATAGTACATTCTTCAGGATAGACCACATATTAGGCCACAAGTCTAGTCTCAGCAAATTTTTAAAAAATCAAAATCATTCCAACAATCTTTTCAGACCACAATGGACTAAAACTGGAGATAAGCAATAAGCAAATCACTGGAAGATATACAAGTACATGGAAAATAAATAATAGGCTCCTGAATGACCTATGAGTCCAAGAAGAAATTAAGCAGGAAATCAAAAACTTTCTAGAAACTAATGAAAATAAAGATACATCATACCAAAACTTGTGGAATACTGCAAAAGCAGTACTAAGAGAGAAATTTATTGCAGTCAACGCTTATATCAAAAAAATGGAAAGACTTCAAGTGAATGATGTAATGCTATGCCTCAAACAACTTGAAAAACAACAATAATTCAAACCTAAAGGCAGTAGATGAAAATAAATAATTAAGATCAGAGCAGAACTAAACGAAATAGAGACCCCAAAAACAATGGAAAAGATTAACAAAACTAAAAGTTAGCTTTTTGAGAAGATAAACAAAATAGACACACCATTAGCTAGATTAACCAAAAAGAGAGAGAGAAAGACCCAAATAACAAAAATCAGAAGTGAAAAGGGAGAGATTACAACTGACACCACAGAA
>NW_007735910.1:61760-61971 GCF_000696425.1 Galeopterus variegatus
AACAGGCCAATATCCTTGATGAACCTAGATGCTAAAATCCTCAACAAAATATTAGCAATTAGAATACAGCAACATATTAAAAAAATTATATACTATGATCAAGTGGGATACATCCCAGGGATGCAAGGATGGTTCAGCATACAAAAGTCTATAAATGTGATACATCACATCAACAAGCTCAAGGACAAAGACCATATGATTATCTCAATAG
>NW_007735910.1:62971-70559 GCF_000696425.1 Galeopterus variegatus
GGGAAAAATTGAAGGCCTTCCCCTTAAGGACAGGAACAAGACAAGGATGTCCACTCTCATCTCTTCTATTCAACATAGTATGGCAGGTACTAGCCAGAGCAATCAGGCAGGAGAAAGAAATAAAGGGAATCCAGATTGGAGAAGACAAAGTCAAACTTTCCCTATTTGCAAATGATATGATACTATATATAGAAAAACCTAAAGACTCTATCAAAAACTCCTAGAGCTGGTTAATAGCTTCTGTAACATTGCAGGATACAAAATAGATGCCCAGAAATCAGTAGCATTTATATACTCAAATAATGAATTAACAGAAAGAGAAATAAAGAAAATAAGCCCATTTACAATTGTCACCAAAAAAATACAATACCTAGGGACCAGTTTAACCAAGGAAGTTAAAGACCTCTACAATGAGAATTACAAACCACTTCTGAAAGATATTAAAGAAGACACAAAAAGATGGAAAGATATTCCATGCTGTTGGATTGGAAGAATTAACATTGTGAAAATGTCTATACTACCCAAAGCGATCTAAAGATTCAATGCAATCCCTATCAAAATGCCAATGTCATTCTTCACGGAAATGGAAAAAACAATCTTACCTTTCATATGGAAAAACAAAAGACCCCAAACAGCCAAGCAATCCTAAGCAAAAAAAAAAAAAAAAAAAAAAAAAAAAGCTGGAGGCATAACTCTGCCTGACTTCAAATTATACTACAAAGCTGTTGTAACCAAAACAGCATGGTACTGGTATAAAAATAGACATTCAGACCAGTGGAGTAGAATAGAGAACCCAGAAATCACTCCTCAGGCTTATTGCCATCTGATATTAGACAAAGACAACAAAAATCTACATTGGGGAAAGGATTGCCTGTTTAACAAGTGGTGCTGGGACAACTGGATATCTATATGCAGAAGATTGAAACTAGATATGGATCTGTCACCATACACCAAAATCAACTCAAAATGGATTAAAGACCTAGGTATAAGACCTGAAACTGTAANACTTCCTTCAAATTATATTACAAAACTTTATCAGAACAGTATAAGAACCAGTATAAGAATAGACACATAGAGCAATGTAATAGACTAGGGAGCTCAGAAGTAAAACTAAGCATATGTGGTCAATTAATTTTCTCAAGAGCACCTAGAAGACACCACGGGGAAAGAATGGTCTCTTCAACTAATTGTGCTGAAAATATTGGCTATCCACATACAAAAGAATAAAACTGAAACCTTATCTTACACCATACACAAAAATTAACCCAAAGTGAATTGAAAACCTAAATGAAAGTTGTGAAGTCATAAAACTTTTAGAAGAAAAGATGGAGAGCTCCACGATATTGGCTTTGGCAATAATTTTGGGGGTATCACACCAAAAGCTCAGGTTACAAGAGCAAAGTTAAATAAACAGAACTGCTTAAAACTAAAAACCTTCTGCACAACAAAGAAACAATCCATAAAAAGGCAGCCTATGAATCAACAAAAAAATATTTCAAAACAATATGTCTGGTAAGGGGTTAATACCCCAAATACTTGTCACTCACACCACTCAATTGCAGAAAAACAAATGGATACATTAAAAATGAACAAAGTAGCACAACACCAATAGGTACATGAAAATGTGCCCATCAGCATTAACGTCAGAGAAATGCAAATATGCAATCAGGTAGAACATTGCAACTGTCCGATCACTATTCTATAAATGACAAGAGAACACTGTTAGCAAGAGTGTGGAGAAAAGAAAACCTTTGTACACTGTGGTGGAAATTTAAATTGGTGCAGACATGGATGTGTTCACCAACCTATAATGAAGTAGGATGTTGTTTAAAGACACATGCCAAAATCTGTGAGGCTGAATATACAGGCATTTAACACATTGATTGAGGTGTCAGCTGGTCAGAAAAGTTGAGTCAGATGCCTGTATGGCAGTCACTGGTTTACAGTTCCCTTATGTCCCTTCATGACCTTCCCATTAAATAAGTGAACTTCAAGGTTCAGATTATTCAATACCATCATTTTAGAAATTCAAGGGCCATGACATTTTTAGGGTTCAGCATTCCATGACTGATGACAGCAAACAAAGATAACAAAAATCAAAGTGTAAACTCAGTACACAAAATCAGTTGATTTCACCTCTACAATTAATGACTACCAAAATTTAAATTAAAAAAAATCACTAACCTTGACATAAATTTTTTGCTGTATAAATATAATAAATTACATACAGATCTATATTCAGAAGCTATGGGACACCAGGGAGACAAATCAGTAGCAACCTAAACAAATGGAGGGATGTTCTTTTTTCATTTTATAAGATGTGACTTCTTTCCAACTTAATCTATAGCATCAATGCAATACCAACCAAACTCCTAAAAAGGTATTTTGTAAATACCAAAACATAGTTTCTAACCCTAGAATAGCCTACACAGTGAAGAACAAATTTGAAGAAGTCACACTTATTCCAAGACATATTATAATGCTATGATAAGTAAAATAATGTTATGTTAAAGATGAACAGATATAATGTAAATAAAAGATAATCTAGAATTCACAAATAGAGCCATGAAAATATAGACAATTCATTTTTGTCAGTGTAAAGTGCAATTTGATAGAACAATTAGATGACTAAATATAAAACAAAGACCCAGATTTTGCACCTTGTACAAAAATTAACTCAAAATACTTCATAGACATAAGTGTAAAAACAAAACTATAAAAATTCTAGAAGACAGCACAAAGGAAAATCTATTTGACCTTGGGTTTTCCTATGACCTTTTATATGCAAAATTGAGCTATGAAAGAAAAATAATTAAAATTTTCTACTCTGTGAAAGACATTATCAACAGAATGAAAAGACCAGCCCCAGATGATGAAACACATTTCTGAGCCAGATATCTATAAAAAGACTTGTATCAAAATACAAAAAGACCCTGTGACACTAAAGAATTAGAGAAAAAATACCCAATTTTAAAAAATGGTCAAAAAGAGAACAACAAATGCTGGTGAGGATGCGGAGAAAGGGGAACCCCTATACACTGTTAAAGGCTGTAATTTAGTGCAGCCATTATGGAAAAGAGTGTGCAGGTTTCTCAAACAACTACAGATAGAACTACCATATGATCCAGAAATCCCACTTCTGGGTATATTCCCAAAGGAATGGAAACCATCAATGAAAAGGGATACCTTCACTCCCATATTTATGCAGCTATATTTACCATAGCCAAGAGGTGGATGCAACCTAAATGTCTATCTTCAGATGACTGGATAGTGAAAATGTGGTGTGTGTGTGTATGTGTGTGTGTGTGTATGAGTAGTACTCAGCCATAAAAAGAACGATATTCTGACATTTGAAGCAGCATGGATGAGCTTGCAGAAAATTACACTAAGTGAAATAAGTCAGGCACAGAAAGAGAAATACCACATTTTCTCACTTGTAAGTAGGAGCTAAGAAATGAATAAGAAAGATAAAAAGAAAGAAAGAAAGAAAGTGAAATAAAGAAGGGAAGAAACAATGATCACAATAAAACTTTGAACTTTCAGAAGGAAAGAAGAGAACTTTAGTTGTTAGAGGTGAGAAAGCGGGAGAAAGAGACAGGCTAGTGAGAAATTGTTTAATGGACACAAAGAATGATTATGTTTTGTAATGATGAATAAGCTTGTTATCCTGATTTGATCACCACCTTCTACACAGGTATTGATATTCAAATCTTTACCCCACAAACATTTATAATCAATTATGTTTCAGCTAAAAAACATGGTAGTATTCTAAATAGAAATCTTACCCAAAAAATACAGATAGCAAATAATCCTATAAAAAGATATTCAGGGGCTTCTGCCAAGATAGCAGAGTAGACAGTCCCCAGCATCACTCTCTCCCACAAATCAACCAATTTACAACTATAAAAAAGCAACAACAGTCAAGCTGGGGCTGCTAGAGCTCAGGGAAAGAGGAGGAGAGACCTACAGAGTGCATGAAGTGGGAGAAGCCACGATGAGAGAAAGAAAAAATCACTCTGACCATTTCATGGCACAGCTGCTTTAAAGCTGGAGCTGCTGAGCACATGCAGCAGGAGCCAGCAAAAGCGGCAGCTGTGCTCTCCAGATGAAGTTGCTTGGAGGCAGAAGAGGAGAAGAGGGCCTTGGTGGTCCCCATGCCAGCATGAACACTAATAGGATTCCTGTGGACCCACATAGGACTGAGGAGGCACAACTGAAAAAAAGGAGCCCCTCAGAGGCTGGTGAGTCATCACAGGGACAAGAATATGGCCCATCCCATGGGAAGTGTTTGGAGCATGGGCAGTGCAGGAGATGGGCCCACCAGGGGAACACTGGGGCACAGCAATGACAGCTGATCTGCATCCCAGTCAGCGAAGGATCACTCAGAGGAAGCTGGTCAGGAATATAGACTTGCATGAGGTGCAGTTTGATGAAAAGATTCAGGCCCAGACCAGAGTTTCTACACAGCCCAGGTGCACCAGATCTCATTAGAACCCACAAGTACCTATAAAGTCAACCAATAACACCTGAGTTGCACAAAACGCCTTCCCTAGGGAATCAGCAGCAAGCAGCAATTTAGCTAAAAAACAGAGCTCAAGTACTGGTTCCCACAGGAAGTTCCGCCATTTTAGAAGTAAGCAAAGGACAAAAAATTCATTCTGGTCCAGGCACACAGCCAGCACCTCAGGGTCTGCCCAGGGACCTGAGGCATGGGTCTGGGGATGGACCTCCCCACCACCAGTCACACAGCCAGTGCCAAGGAGCATGCCAAAAGTATCACCTCCATGTGGGTGGCCCACCACAGCCACCACAATAAACACAACTGCTGTGAAAGCAGTTAGATGCCACAACCACCACACAGATGGTTCACCAGCCACTGGAGTGCATTGACACAAGGAGAGTCACCAGCAGAGATCAAAGAGAAGAAGAGGATGTTTCTCTCCACAAAGCCCATTCCAGAGAGACAGAAGAAGCATCTGCTCTATGATAATATTGGAGGACCTGAACACCTCTCAGCACTGCACAGATCATCCAGGCAACAAATCTACAGAGTAACCATTACTCTTTCAGAAGGAGAGAAGAAATCTAGGGTAATTAGAGGGGGTATGGAGAGGGAGAGGGGGATGGGGAGAGGTTGGACAAGGGGCATAAAGAATAAGGATGGGCCTGCCCACCCCACCACCTTGGACCCAGGCAGGGGGGAAGCTCCAGATCCCACCCCACTGCCCTGAACCAGCACCACACAGGTGAGCCTGCTCG
Source organism: Galeopterus variegatus (assembly GCF_000696425.1). Lineage (NCBI taxonomy): Eukaryota > Metazoa > Chordata > Mammalia > Dermoptera > Cynocephalidae > Galeopterus > Galeopterus variegatus. Next base: position 68,231 of record NW_007735910.1, read on the forward strand.
GGCCAACCAGCCAGTGGAACTGCGTGGCTCCACGTGGCCCCTCATCCCTCCTTAGAACCGAGGGAAGCACCAGCCTATGGATCTGACGCACTGAGTTTGTCTGAGCAGAACTCCACGCATTAGGGGCTCATTCTATAACCACAGAGTCTTGAACAGGAACCAAGTGGGTTTAACATAACCACCACCACACCTACTGTCAAGTAAGAAAGTTCACCCCCTGCAGTAGCAACCAAGGCTGCTCCACAGCCATCCTCAGTGTAATAGAAGAAGCAAACTCCCTACCAAATGACCAAGCATCAGCAAAAAAACACTAGAAGTACAAACAATAAAGAATAAATGACTCCACTGAAAAGATACAGTAATGCCCCAAAGCCAGACTCCATGGAAGAGGGAATCCTTGAAATGTCTGAAAAATAATTTCGAGTAATGATCTTAAGAAAACTTGAAGAAATAAAGGAAGACACAATTAGGGAACCCAATGAAACAAGAAAAATCATCCAGAATATGAAGGAGGAAATCTATAAAGAGATTAATACCATAAAAAAGAGTGTAGCAGACCTTCTAGAAATGAAAGACTCACTCAACAAAATAAAAAACAAGACTGAGAGCTTGGGCAGCAGGGTAGAACAAGCAGAAGAAAGAATTTCAGAGCTTGAAGGTGGTCTTTTTGAAATAACTCAGGCAGACAAAAAAAAAAGGAAAAAAGAATTAAAAATAATGAGGAAAACCTAAGAGAGACAGCAGACAATCTCAAGCACTCTAACATCTGAATTGTGGGTATTTCCAAAGAGCAGGAGAAAGGAAAAGCTATCAAAAACCTACTCAAGGAAATAGTAACAGAAAACTTCCCAGCTGTAAGGCAAGATACAGTCTTTCAGATCCAGGAGGCTCAAAGGTCCCCAAACAGATTCAACCCAAAAAGATCCTCCCCAAGACATATTATAGTTAAATTCACAAAGCTCAGAGACAAAGAGAGAATTCTACAAGCAGCAAGAGAAAAGCATCAGGTCACTTATAGGGGAACCCCCATCAAACTAACAGCAGACTTCTCAACCAAAACCTCACAGGCCAGAAGAAAGTGGAACGATATATTCAAAATACTAAAAGAAAAAACTGCCAGCCAAGAATTCTTTACCCAGCAAGGCTCTCTTTCAGAAATGAGGGAGAAATAATATATTTTCCAGACAAAGAAAAGTTATGGGAGTTTACCACCACACGACCAGCCCTGCAAGAAATTCTCAAGGGAGTCATTCATCTGGAATCTGAATAATGGTGACCATCATCACGAATACACAAGAAAGAGCAAAACCCACAGTTAAAACAAAAATGCTAGCAAAAAAGATAAAGAAGCTAAACCATTCCACCTTAAATCCCCAACTCACACTGAAGAAGAGAAATAAAAGGGGAAATAATGATCAAAAGATATTTAAATCACCTAAATAGCAATTAAATGACAAGAATTAAACAACACTTCTCAATAACTACTCTAAATGTGAATGGACTAAACTCTGCATTCAAAAGACACAGACTAACTGACTGGATTAAAAAGATAGACACAAGTATATGCTGTCTTCAAGAGACCCACCTCACCTGTTATGACACTCATAGACTAAAAGTGAAGGGAATGAAAAAGATATACTATGCAAATGGAAACCAAAAACGAGCAGGAGTAGTTATTCTTATATCGGACAAAATAGACTTTAAACCAAAAAAATATTTTAAAAGACCAAGAAGGCCATTATCTAATGATAAAAGGAATGATCCAGCTAGAAGACATAACAATCATAAACATGTATGCACCCAATACAGAAGCACCCAGATATATCAAGCAAAAACTCTTAGACCTAAAGAAGGAGATAGGCCCTAATACATTAATAGTGGGTGACTGAACACCACTCTCTCCATATGGGACAGGACTTCCAGGCAACAAGTCAACAGAGTGACACAGGATTTAATTTACACCCTAGACCAACTGGACGTGGCAGATATATACAGAACATTTCACGCAACAGCTAAAGAACACACTTTCTTCTCATCAGCTCATAGTACATTCTTCAGGATAGACCACATATTAGGCCACAAGTCTAGTCTCAGCAAATTTTTAAAAAATCAAAATCATTCCAACAATCTTTTCAGACCACAATGGACTAAAACTGGAGATAAGCAATAAGCAAATCACTGGAAGATATACAAGTACATGGAAAATAAATAATAGGCTCCTGAATGACCTATGAGTCCAAGAAGAAATTAAGCAGGAAATCAAAAACTTTCTAGAAACTAATGAAAATAAAGATACATCATACCAAAACTTGTGGAATACTGCAAAAGC
>NW_007735910.1:71332-71574 GCF_000696425.1 Galeopterus variegatus
GATTGAAGCTGTAATTAGCAATCTTCCAACAAAAAGAAGTCCGGGCCCAGATGGCTTTACAGCTGGATTCTATCAAACTTTTAAAGAGGAGTTAATATCAGTTCTCATGAAACTGTTCCAAACAATTGAAACAGATTCTACTCTCCCAAACTCATTCTACGAGGCCAGCATAACTCTGATACCAAACCAGATAAAGACACAACAAAAAAAGAAAATTACAGGCCAATATCCTTGATGAACCT
>NW_007735911.1:0-1827 GCF_000696425.1 Galeopterus variegatus
TAAAAACAGCTCCTCTAATAGGAATTCCTTCCCAGTTTGCTTATTGTGCAAGTAAAGTTACAATTTTTCTATTACTGTATTTGAATAAATGAAGAAATAGTGAAAACTAATTAAGAAATCATTACAACATGTAATGCTCGAATTGAGCAGAGTTTTGTTTTCTAAGCTCCTAGGGCCTGGGGGTCAAAAATAGAGACAATTTGGGAAAAAAGAAGACATTCTCCTAATTTAAATGTTTAATCTTCATAAAGTAAAAGTTATGTTGAAAAACCTTTAAAGAAAGATTGTTTTAATTTGTTTTTTTTTTTAAAGCAGCCACTAATTATTTTTGCTTTTCTAAAAAGAAAAGACAATTAGACAAGAATGTAAAATCACTCAATAAAATTTTACAATATGTTTCTGTTCTAAATCCAACAAAAGAAGTTTTAAATGGTTGCATTAGACATTATATCCATTAGAAACCACACAGACTGGAAGGAAAAGATTGGTCACTTCTTACAATTAGTGTGTTCACTCATGCAGTTTAGTCACAGGAGAACATTGCCCAAACTTTTAAAACATTTCAGCTTAATGGCGTGAGGAGGGAAAACCTAAAATATTTTGAAATATTCATATACTTCTATAAAACCCCAAACTATCACAACTGCAAAACTAGCAAAACTAAGGTAAACTAAGTCTTTAGTTTGCTTTATTGGTTTCAAAATGAAGAACAAAAATTCCAAAATTCATTAAAATGGTAACCCTCGGGCCTCTATATCCCCTCCGGGAACCTTTAGCTATACTGACTAAAGATAAGAGAAACCTTTGTTCCTGAAATTCACTGACACTCAAATTGTACAGCTTCTTTCTTTAAGGTTACACTCAGACTGACCCTCAATAAATATCTTTCTTTGTTAACTTCCTCCCTAAGTTACCCTTCTTATTTTGAATTTTGAATTACCATGTTGTAACACATTTGCTGACATCTTAACTCGAGATTCATCTTCTGGCTGTCTCATAAATGCATTGTTTATTTTTGGACATGAATGTGCATCACTGTTGGAGGTAGGGGCGTGGCCTAAGCTTCAGCAGTGTCCAGGACTGGTGTTGAGATGCAGTGGGCTCCTTAGGATCACACGCATGACAAACTGAAGAGCCTGCAGGAGAGAATTTTTCCTGAGAGAGAAGGGAAGAAGGCAGACAAATCAGGCCCAGTAACAAGGCTTAGGAATCAGACAGAAGACGCAGACTTAACTGAGTATTACATGGGGACAGGAATCTGTCCATAGCTAAGTTCCCCATGAATACATGTTTGAGTCTTTTGGTGATGGATATAACTGTTGACTAAATAAAAAGTCACTGCGTTTAAAAAAAAAGCATCGGGACAAGTAGCACAGTTTTGGTACCTGTGTGATTTACTTGGCATGAAAGAGGGAACAGGGAAATATTTATAAATGGCAAACACAGAACATCAGTAACAGCCTGGGAGTGCCTTATTTACTGGAGGCAGTGGTGCTCTTTTAAGGAAATGGTGGGTCAAAGTTCTAGATGCCTGTTGGGAAGTTTAGGTACCTTCAGGTATACCTGGAACTGTGGGGAGTTTCCATTGCATGCCTTTACAGATAACATTATTTTTCTCCATGGAGGGCTATGTAAAGAAAAGAAGATAGCAGTAGTCACAGGTGATATCAACAGATCTGACTCAAGTGCACACAAGATACCTTCCAGGACGTCTCAGGAACAACTGAGAAGGTGAGAGACCATTGCGTAGACTATAAATCCTACAAAAAAACCCAAACCAAAACAAAAAAAAAAGCCAAGAAAGGTGACTTAGCTACAATTTATTAA
>NW_007735911.1:3365-4363 GCF_000696425.1 Galeopterus variegatus
TTTTATTTCTACAATCTTAGGAAGCCACTTGCAACAGTACATGAAATTTTCTTCTTTGACCGCAGCTTCATATGTGTCTTTAAGATTTTAAGGTTTTTCACCACTAAACACCTGAAACCAATCCTGTCATTCCAGTTTTCCTGTATTTTCTAATTTCCCTTTGCAATTCCTCTCATTGGGAGTCTTTAGGCCTTGGGTTATTTTTAACGTGGGTGACTACTATTGTTTCAAATATTAATAACTCTGGTAAAACTCGAAAAAGCCAAACCAACAGGGTGAGCGTTTTACAAAATAAAGACTTTTTATGACTTACTTTGAATTCTGAAACCCTAGACATTATCATCTAAAAATATTATTTACAGCTTTATTAGCTGGCAACCAAGATTGTATAGACTCACTTCAGTTGCAGAGTTCGGAACAGACTGATTTTGATTGGCAACAATGTGACAGAAGGGGGTTTTATTTTCACCCAACATGCTTGTTTTGTTCCCTCTACTGTCCGTGTGGTAGAGTGTTGGGAAACCCAAAGTCAACCTAGCAACATGTTAAAGATATACCATGAGCAATCATCAATATCAGGACATGAAGTTCTGTTTGTTTTTAAATGGCTGTTTGGCAAATCTGAAGAATTTATAGGCTTCATCAGTGATAGATCTGAGCAACTCCCCCAACATAAAACCAGGAACAACCATCAGAACCACAGTGACTTGACATTACTAAGGGAAAAAAGATGAGAGGATAGAGAGGTGGGAATAACAAAAGAAATCATGGATAAAAATAGGAGAAAGAACAGACACAGCAAGAGAAGGGATTCCCAGATGCCCATAGATACCTGTGTGGGCAGAAATTCAATTCAATGAGGGATGGAGTCAGGGAGTTAGAGGGAAATATATCTATTAATATAAACATTTAAAATTTTAATATACATTTCTAAATTTTTTTTATCATACTTTCAATTTCACAATGCATAAAATAATCATCTAATTATATTTCTTTCT
>NW_007735911.1:4930-6349 GCF_000696425.1 Galeopterus variegatus
GAATTTGGGTCAATTTATTTTACAAAATGTTTGAATCAGAATTGTCAAAATATGATTTTTTTGTTTAGAAATAAAAAACAAAAAAGATATTTCAATTTCTAGTAAGTGAATATAGACACATTTTCTCACCCTATGTTTTAACTCCCTTTTTACAACTCTTCTAGTTGGTTCCTTTTCCTAGTTCCCTTCTCAGGATGTGTTTTGTGGGAATTCTGAAATAATTGGTCATTTTTTTGGCATTTTAGTTACAAATGAGAAGAAGATGGAGAAGGAGGAGAAGGGGGGAAGAGGTAAGGGAAGAAGGAGGAGGAAGCGGAGGAATAACATTTACCGAATTCTCACTTTGCACCAGGCACAATGCTAAGCACTATGCATATGTTATATAATCTACACCTCATGGCCGCGTGAGTTCATTGCCATTTTTTGCAGCTGGAGAATAAGGCACAGAGAGATTAAGTAACTTTTCCAAGGACACAGTAAATGGTTTAGCCGAAATTTGACCCTAAACCATCTGAATCCAGAGCTTCCACTCTGAACAACTCTGAAGTTCAAGAAAACAACTTTAACTGGTTTTATAAAACTAACTTAAAAGTCTTAATGATTCACATATTGCTTTACTCCTTAAACAACAAAACTTGAAAATATTCAAAAATAATCTATAATCAAAGTGAATCCACTTCCCAGTTTTGCACTTGTCAATACAAACTGCACTCATTTTGAGTAAAAGTATGCTGTAATGAGTTAGAAAACAGTGCTATTTAGCCAACCTCTATTTAACTGAGTTGCCAGAATAACTGAGGTTCTCTGTTTCCCAGTGAATCATATTATTGCTGGCTACAGGACATTAACTCCTTGTAGCTAATAATTAATTTTGCAATATACCTGTGCCAATTAGCTACCACCAGTGGAGGTGTATGTTCACAAAGAATTGGTTGGTTTCATTCCTGTTTGTGTGCTTTTTATATAATTATTATCATATTTAATCAAATATGCAAAATGATGACAATGAAAATATGGAGTTGTCTCTATGAAAATTAAGTTAAATTCTTTGGAAAGACTCAATAACCTAGAGTTCCTNTTTTTTTTAATATTTGAAAGAATATTTTCTTTTATGAAAAATAAAACCCAATTAACTTGTCTTAAAAGAGTTACAATACCAAAGCAGCTTTGACCTCCCTAAAAAATTTAGGTGGAATAGTTTTTACCCTAATATTCACCAACTAGTTTATATAATATGTTATCATTTATAAAAATCATAGAAAACGCATTCAAATACTGATTGTTCATTTGTAATTTTTAATTATATATATATTTTTAAAAGATTACTATACAGGTATTTGTTTTCACATACGCATTTAGAATTTGGGTCAATTTATTTTACAAAATGTTTGAATCAGAATTGTCAAAATATGATTTTTT
>NW_007735911.1:7850-13044 GCF_000696425.1 Galeopterus variegatus
GAGTTGTCTCTATGAAAATTAAGTTAAATTCTTTGGAAAGACTCAATAACCTAGAGTTCCTGCAAAAGAAAAATGTAATCGAATTAAATATAAGTAATGCAGCTATAAAATAATGGGAAAAATAATAAAACAGTGAAAGAATTCTGAATTAAATTGCTATGCAACTTTCTTCCTCCACTTTCAAAGGTGTATTTTTGGAAAGAATGCAAATCCAATCTGCTCTACCAAGCCAACGTCAGTTAATTAGTGAATAAGAGAGCCAACATATATATATGTTTTAAATATGCATGTATCATTTTTAAGAATAATTATTCACTAATCCATCTTTTTAAATTTTGTACGAACTACTGGGGCCTGATTGCTTCAGCTTGCACTACACTTTTGAGTTGAAATTTATGTGGAGCAATAGTGTTTTGAAATACTATTTATTTTGTATAGATTATAGGGAAGTTAGTGGAAACATTTAACCAACATCAATTAAAAATAAACAGAAAGGTCCCGGAATCTTGACTTACCCACCTTATGTTGACCTTGCCCCACAAAAGGATAAGACACACAGAACTGTCTTGTACAGGGGAGGGTGGGGGGTAGGAATAGTGGTGGACTAATGGGGACAAAACTATACTATCTACGCCAGGTGAATCAATGTGCAGTGTATGCATGTATCGAAACAACATACTATACTCCACAAAAATGTACAAGTGAACGTTAAAATATTTTGAATAGGAAAGCACAAATATTGATACAAAAAAGGCATCTTAAGATGTTCCAAAGTCTTTTGATACAAACATTATCTCTGGTATGAGGCAAAAACTAGGCATGCCAAGTACATGTTGTCCGCCTGTCACACGTAGGGTGGCCAACCACAGAGACCTATGTAGTCATGGAAACTATGATCTAAGTAAGAGGTGTTTCCAGGACTTTGCTCGATGACTTTAATTTTTTACTAACCATTGTTTGTTAACAGAATCATATGTTTATAAAAGCAAAGACTAAACATATTTTTGTAATCATGACTCTGCTAGCCATTGACAGCTTTTCATTCAACAGTTAGTGTCATTCCCCAAACACATGTTTATTACCACACCTGGACCTTTGTTGACTTTCAAGCGGTTTTAGAAACTATGCCACATTGCCTGTTAGTCTATGTTTCTTTGTTAGCCTCCTCACTTAGCTCTTTCCTCTGCTTACAATTATTTTTATCACTGCATTCTCCCTCTCACCCTGCCTTGAGCTCTCCGTTATTGTTTTCTCTATTTAAAATCCACAACATGAGTACTTTACCTCAAAGGAAAGCTATTAACTACTGATTTAAAAAAAGGGAGAGAGAGTATTTGGACTGAAGGACTAGGAGAAAAAAATGTTCACAGCAGACATTTAGGGGATGACGCCTATTTCATTATGCGTAAAATGCTGGGCATGTGGAAGGATACGGCTAAGAAGGGAATATAGGGTCCAACTTATATGNCTCTATTTAAAATCCACAACATGAGTACTTTACCTCAAAGGAAAGCTATTAACTACTGATTTAAAAAAAGGGAGAGAGAGTATTTGGACTGAAGGACTAGGAGAAAAAAATGTTCGCAGCAGACATTTAGGGGATGACGCCTATTTCATTATGCCTAAAATGCTGGGCATGTGGAAGGATACGGCTAAGAAGGGAATATAGGGTCCAACTTATATGAGAGTATTAAAACAAAGTCTACTGTAATGAAAAGTTTGTCTAATTGCATATACATTGAAAATACCAGGAATTGTAATTGTATCAAACATTATACTCTTTGATAAATAAAAAGTCATTTTCCATAGCCAAGAGCTAAAAATTTACAATAAAAGTTTAGGGAAAAACATATTTGGCTCTTATACAAATTTAATTTAGGTCACATTCAAATATAAATGAAATCAATTTATTCAACTCACAAATTGTAAGACTCTCTCTTTCTTCTTAGTATTTCTTGTTGCTTCTCACATTATAAACAGCCCCTGGTTCTGTACCTGGATGTCTTCTTTTGCTTTTTTTTTGTTTCCATCCCTACAAAACATGGAGTTCAGACATTTTTCTCCATGATATGCAATAGAAAACTCTATAAAAAAAAGAACGATTCGGGCCGGCCCGGTGGCGCACTGCTACAGTGCGCCGCTTGGGAGCACGGCGGCGCTCCCGCCGAGGGTTCGGATCCCACATACAGACCGGTTCCCGCTCACTGGCTGAGCGAGGGGTGGGCGCAGCACCGAGGGTTGTGATCCCGTTGCCGGTCCCGGTCTGGTACGGGCGTGACACTGAGGGACACGAAAAAAGACAAAAAGGAAAAAAAAAAAAAAAGAATGATTCATGGATCTAAAAAAAAATTAATTTCCCAGAGTTAGTAATATTACCCAGTTTTACTTAACTCCAACCCAAAAAGAATTATCTTTTGATTTCCAGAAAATCCTATGATTCGTAAACATGACCAATGGTGTTTGTGACAGGAGAGGTTTAAGCATTTAGTGGACTTCTAAGGATCATGATTTCTTAAGGACAGAACTTAGAGATCAGTCAATTAAACTAATCCACAACCACCGCAATCTGCTGATCATAGTCCTTGCATCAATGGCCTGTAATTTCTTTGTTTGGCATTCACTAACTGTTATTTATAAACCTTGATTGGCTCTTGGTTGATTTTATTATGGAAAAGGAGAAAAGAGCTGATCTGAGTTTTTAATTTTGATTCCTCAGTCTATCCCTGTTTTATTTGGTCTCATCATTTTGTTCCATCCACCCATCACAGAAATCCAGAAAAAGGCCAAGGGAGATGGGAGTACAGGGTACAAGTCTGTTCGTCATGCACAGGTTTAAGTCGCCTCTGGCTTCTGCCTTTCAATTTGGCATAATCACCTATTTCTTTGTAGAGTTCAGGCCAAATGTACTTCCTCAGAGAAACTATCCCTGACTTGCTTTTCTAAGTAAGATGATCCCCCCCCCCAACTCTAATCACTCGAGCTCCTTATCCTACCTGGTTTTTCTTCACAGCATTATCTCCGTAGAAGATAGCAGTTGCTGTTGATTCATTCACTACTACTAGTACTACTACTACTACTACTACTGCTACTACTACTACTACTACTACTACTACTACTACTACTACTACTACTACTACTACTACTTGTAGAAGATAGCAGTTGCTGTTGATTCATTCACTACTACTAGTACTACTACTACTACTACTACTGCTGCTGCTACTACTACTACTACTACTACTACTACTACTACTACTACTACTACTACTACTACTACTAATGTTAGAGCTAACTTATTGAGCTCCCAATATGAGCCAGGGACTGTTACCAGTGTTTTACGTGTACTAAATGGTTTGATTCTCATGTACCCCATAAAGCAGAAATTGATGTCCTCCTCTTTTAACAGACAGAAACAAGTGCAAAGGGCAAGCCATTTGTCCAAGGTTATATCGGCAGAGCTGGGCTCACTTCAGGAAGCCTAGCTCCCCACTTAAGGGCTACTCAACCTCCATAAGAGCAGAAAGTTTGCTTGTATCCAAAACAGTACTGAGCATAGACAGATTATTCGGTCAATACTGTATTTGTAGAATATATTAATGAAAGAATAAATTAGAGGGTGAAGTGTGAGTATAGAGGAATTAGGGAACACATTAATTCTATATATCATGTTGAAGCTGGATCAGCAGCACTCCAGAAAATTCAAATTAGCAAAGACAACCAGGGTCAGGATGTGGGTAATTAGTTAAATGTAACAAGGGAACTAACTTTGTTCTGAACTTTTAAAATCATTTTATTCATCGCGACCTTAAGAATTTTCATGTTGGAGCTTCTTCCCTTAGCAGTTAATATCTGTGATCTGTTATGAGCCTTTTTGATGAAATGAGCATTCCAAGGTCATAGTTTGATCTTTTTCTGGTATTGCCTTTGTTTATTTTTAATCATAGAGGGAGGAAAGACTACATCAAAATCCTGTCTGTCATAGAAAGTAATATTATTACTGTGTCAGAAAGAGCTATGTAAATGTTTGATTAAAATGCCAGAGAGATGCTGTTGGTAAAAACTGCTAAACCATAGCATGCTGTGTTAAGAGATACTATTCTTAGGAGGAGGTATAATTTCTGTTTAAAATTACTGGTGATGGTTTATGTGCACAATTTGGAGGATGAGATAAAGCGAGAAAGTTTTGGAATAAAGTGAAGCTGCATAAGTTGAAGTTATACAACTGGTTTAAAGGGAAATGAGAAGTTAGAAATGAAAGTTTTTGCTCAATTTTCTGTTATGTGGACTAGAGTTTATTGGTTGGTGTTTAAATAAAGCCTGTAGATGTGACATATTTTGAACTGTAATCCTAAGCAGGGGCTTTCACATTTTTCAAATAATGCTATATTACTAGGGAAATTATTATCTTTAGAAGACCAGCAGAATTTAGGGCTCACACCAATTTCAGGCTTTGGAAAGACTACTTTTATTAGAAAACTTTAGTAAAACAATACCTTATGTGGAACAAAAATTAGTCAACCCATGAAAATCAAAAGTATTCAGACTGACATCAGAATTGGGAAACAAACACTTCATCTGCTTACTTCCTTCTCTCTTAAGTGGCCTCTGCTGAAATTTAAAGCACCGTAGGCACAGACACCACTGTGCTAGTAGGAGAGACTTAGCGACCATTTTTCAACATGATAACGTTTACGAAGCATAATATGACTACAGCTTCTCTAGTAGCACAATTATCCTTTAATTTCTACCTATTGTTTGAGCACAAAAGCTGACTTGTGTGAGATATACCTAGGATATAATTATTTTTCCTATCATTGACCACCGAAAGCTTTATAGAATCCCATCAAACATTTCTCTTTTCTCATAGATTTACTGATGTATGTTTGACAAATAAAAATTACGTGTATTTAAGCCGTACAATGTGATGATTCGATATGCTTACACATTGTGAAAGATTACCACAATCAAGCTAATTAACATATCCATCACCTCACATAGTTACCCTTTGTGTGTGTGTGTGTGCGTGTGCATGTGTGTGTGTGCGTGTGTGTGTGTGTGTGTGGTGAGAACTTAAGATCTACCTAAGATCTACTTTCTTAGCAAATTGCAAGCATATAACACAATATTATTAACCATAGTCACGATGCTGTACATCAGGATTCCAGAACTTATTTTATAACTGAAAGTATATACCCTT
>NW_007735911.1:13336-51148 GCF_000696425.1 Galeopterus variegatus
AGTCACGATGCTGTACATCAGGATTCCAGAACTTATTTTATAACTGAAAGTATATACCCTTTGACCAAAATCTCCTCATTTTCCCCACCCCCAGCCCCTGGTAATCACCATTCTACTCTGTTTTCCCAAGTCTGACTTTTCTAGATTTCATATGTAAGTGAGATCATGCAGGATTTGTCTTTCTATGTCTGGCTTATTTTGCATCCTATAATGTCTTCCAGGTTTATCCATGTTGTCACAAGTGACAGGATTTCCTTCTTTTCTAAGAATGAATAATATTCTACTATATACACAAGGGGTCTATCAGAAAGTTCATGGAAAGATTCATATTATCTTTTAATTCCATTTTTCCACAAACTTTTTGAGGTACCCTTGTACATACCACATTTTTATTACTCATTCATCTGTTAACAGACACTTTCATTGTTTCCATATCTTGGATATTGTGAATAATGCAGCAGTGGGAGTGCAGACATCTCCATAACATACTGATTTCATTTCCTTTGGGTATATCCCCAGAAGAAGAATTCCTGGGTCATATGGGAGCTCAATTTTGAATTTTTTGAGGAACCTCCACACTATTTTCCAGAATGGCTGTTCTAATTTGCATTCCCACCAACAGTTTGCAAGGGTTCCCTTTTCTCTATATCCTCTCCCACACTTGTCTTTTGATGTTTTGATAGCCATCCCCACAAGTGTGAGGAGATATCTCACTGTGGTTTTGAGTAGCATTTCTCTGATGATTAATGATGTTGAGCACTTTTCATACATTTGTTGGCCATTTGTATGTCTTCTGTGGAAAAATGTCTATTTAGGTCTTTTGCCCACTTTCTAATCATGTGATTTGTTTTTCTACTGTTGAGTTGTATGAGTTCTTTATAAATTTTGTATGTTAACTCCTTATCAGATATATGTTTTGAAAATATCTTCTCCCATTCTTTAGGTTGCCTTTTGTTTTGTTGTTTGCTGTGCAGAAAATTTTTAATTCGATATAATCCCACTTGTTTATTTTTGCTTTTGTTGCCTGTACTTTTGGTATCAAATTCAAAAAATAATTATGAAGACCAATAAGATTTTCCTATATGATTTTTTCTAGCAGTTTTATAGCTTCAGGTCTTATATGTAAGTCTTTAATCCATCATAAGTTGTTTTGTGCATGGTCTTAGATAAGGGTACAATTTCATTTTTTTTTTTTTTTGCATGTGGATATCCAGTTCTCCCATCACTATTTATTGAAAAGACTATCCTTTGCAGTTTTATAGCTTCAGGTCTTATATGTAAGTCTTTAATCCATCATAAGTTGTTTTGTGCATGGTCTTAGATAAGGGTACAATTTCATTTTTTTTTTGCATGTGGATATCCAGTTCTCCCATCACTATTTATTGAAAAGACTATCCTTTCCCTATTGTGTATTCTTGGTGTCTTTGTTAAAAATTAGTTGACTGTGTGTGTTTATTTTGGGGCTTTCAATTCTATTCCATTAGTTTATGTACCATATTCTTGATTACTACAATGCTTTATTACTATAGCTTTGTAATATAATTTGAAATCAGGACATGTGATGTCTGTAGTTTTGTTCTTTTTGCTTAAGATTGCTTTAGCTATTTGGGGTCTTTAGTGGTTCCATACAAATTTTAGGATTGTTTTTCTATTTCTGTGAAAAAGTATACTGGAATTTTGATAGAGACTGCATTGAATCTGTAGATCACTTTAAGTATTATGGACATTTTAACAATATTATTTCTTCTAATCCATGAACATGGGATATCTCTCCATTTATTTGTGTCTTCTTCAATTTCCTTCATCAATGTTTTATGCTTTTCAGTGTGCAGATTGTTCACCTCCTTGGTTAAATTTATTCCTAAGTATTTTATTCTTTTTGATGCATTGCAAATGGGAATGTTTTCTTAATTTCTTTTTCAGATAGTTCACTGTTAGTGTATAAAAATGCAACTGATTTTTATATGTTGATTTTGTATATGCAACTTTATTGAATCTCTTTTTTACTTTTCATGTTTTTTTGTGGAGTCTTTAGGGTCTTCTATATACAAAATCACATCATCTGCAAATACAGATAATTTCACTTCTTTCTTTCCTATTTGGATGCATTTTGTTTCTTCTTCTTGCCTAATTTCCCCGGCTGGGACTTCCAGTACCATGTTGAATAGAAAAGGCAAGAGCATGCATCTGTGTTTCATTCCTGATCTTAGAAAAAAAGCTTCTAGCTGTTCACCATTGAGTATAATGTTCACTACAGGCTTGTCATACATGGCCTTTATTATGTTGAGGCACATTCCTTTTGTACCTAATTTGTTGAGAATTTTTAATATGAAATGATGTTACATTTTGTCAAATGCTTTTTCTGCATCTATTGAAAAGATTATATAATTTTTATCCTTCTTCCTGGTGAATCACATTTACTGATTTGCTTATATTGAACCATCCTTGCATCTCAGGGATAAATCCCACTTGATTTTGGTCTATGATCCTTTAAATGTACTATTGATTTCTCTTTGCTAATACTGTATTTTGTTGAGAATTTTTGCATCTATGCTCATCAGGGTTATTGGCCTGTAATTTTCTTTTCTTGTAATGCCCTTACTGGCCTTAGCAACAGAGTAATGCTGGCTTAATAAAGTGAGCTTTGTAGTGTTCCCTCCTTCTGAATGTTTTGGAAGGGTTTGAGGAGGATTAATGTTAATTTTTCTTTACATGTTTGGTAAAATTCAACAATGAAGCCATCAGATCGTGGGATTTTCTTTGGTTGGGAGAATTTTTATTACAAATTCAGTCTCCTTACTTATTTTGTCTGTACAGGTTTTATATTTTTTATGACTCAAGTCTTAATTCATTTCTATTTTTAGATGAGGAATTTGAGGCTGAGAGAGTGTAAGTTACTATCTGGCCAGTAAGTGACTAAGTAATTCTAGAATATAAATTTTTATATTCAAAATTGTGTATATTTTTACTACATTAACTTGGGAAACCTGGCTTAAAGCAAAATGTTAATAATATATAATACAATAAATTGGAAAAATCACAAATGACCCATAAAATTAATAGAAGATAGGAGGACTGAAAAGCCAATTAAAAACTTATTTATTAATTCAAAATATTTTATTGAGCATAAAACATGTATGATGACTAATCAAAGTGCTGATAATCTAGAGTAAAAAAGACAAAAAAGAGAGAGACTGTTTTCTCATGAATCTTGCATTCTGATGAGAAAAGAGCAACTAACACATGTCAAACTGCAAACTAAGTATGGAAGATATACTATTAGCCTAGTGTTCATGTGTATGTGCATGTGCACACGTGTGTTCCTAACACATATAGCAATGAACAGGTGCTAAGGTAAAAATAACAGCATAAAATGAACAATATAAAATAAGCTTAAAAGAAATAGATACTCTCCAGCACAACTAAATATACTGAGAATCGCAATTACAGGGCACAGAGCCAAGAAATGTATACTGTTAACAAGTTGTCCCAAGTGATCATTTGACAATGAGTATAGTAGGTAAAGATTCTAAATATGTAAAGTCAAACAGTACTCAAGTTCAAGATTAGAGGATTAAGTATTAGAAGTCACAAATTCTTCAAGATCATTTATTAAATCAACAAAATTAATTTAATTAGGTATTATGAGGGTACTTCAAAAACTTTGTGGGAAAATAGAATTCAACATGGGGGGATCTCAGGAGCCAAGGGTGGCCCCGGCTGACAGACAGCAGGAGCACGGGGTGATGTCGCACAGGCAGCCCATCACTGCCACAGACACTGGTGGTCTGCCACAGCCAGCGCCACAGCCACCGCCATCACAAGGGCAGCCTGGTTCTACTGCCACTGCAGCCCCCACAACCCAGCAGGCAACCCACCGATCGTTCTCAACTGCATTGACACAAGGAGGGTCACCAGCGGAGCCCAGAAGCAGAGGTGAGCAAGCACAGTCCCATGACCCAGGGTCCCAAACCACTGGGGGAATTATGCTGCCCTCCATGGTAGCACACCATGGGGTGGGAGGTATGTGTGCAGCCCAAGCAACTGCCTTGATCCAGGGAGAGACACATGTGGAACCACCAGGAGTGCAGAAACCCAGGATACCAAAATAGAGTAAGGAAGAACATTCCCAACCACCATCAACCATTCCCCAACCAGAGGAACCAAGGACCCAGGAGGATCTTCTGCCTGTAAGAAAGAGAAACCCCACCCAGGAATATCCATTCAGTATACCACAGTTCACCCATCGGGGTCATGGGATGCCAGCTCGGGTGCCAAATACCTGCCTGGGGTTACCCACTCCAGCCAAAATGCAGTAGGGCACTCAGTCACTTCTCCCAGGAACTTGAGAGCTTGCATATATCCTTGACATCCCAACACAGTCTCATTAACCTCAGCAAGCAATCATTACGTACTAGGCTATGGAGGCACAAACACACAACTCTGACATTGAATATGGCCAAAGTACCCATGTGAAGACTACACTACTGTGTCCACACAGAACTAATACTAAACAGTGTGGTACTGGCATAAAAACAGACACTTGGATCAATGAAACAAAATAGGAAACCCAGAAATCAACCCACATACTTGCGGCCAACTGATCTTTGATAAAGGCACCAAGAATATACACAGGGGAAAAGCCTGCCTCTTCAATAAATACTGCTGGAAAAACTGGAAATCCATATGTAGAAGAATGAATCTAGACCCATACCTCTCATTGTATACCAAAATCAACTCAAAGTGGTTAAAGACTTAAATACAATAACTGAAACTATAAAACTCCTAAAAGAAAACGTAGGGGAAACACTTCAGGAAGTAGGACTGGGCAAAGAATTTATGAATAAGACCCCAAAAGCACAGGCAAAAAAAGGAAAAATAAAAAATGGGATTATATCAAACTAAAAAGCTTCTGCACAGCAAAAGAAATGATTAGCAGAGCAGAAAGACAACCTACAGAGTGGGAGAAAATATTCACAACCTATGCATCTGACAAGGGATTAATATCTAGAATATACAAAGAACTCAAACAACTCATCAGTAAAAAAAACCCAAGTAACCCGATTAAAAAATGGGCAAAAGAGATGAATAGGCACTTCTCAAAGGGAGATATACATGGCCAAAAAGTAATGAAAAAATGCTCAGGTATCACTAAGCATCATGGAAATGCAAATTAAAACCACACTGAGATATCATCTCACCCCAGCTAGACTGGCTATTATCAAAAAGAGAATAAAAAATGCTGGCAAAGATGTGGAGAAAGGTGAACCCTCCTACACTGTTGGTGGGACTGTAAATTAGTGCAGCCATTATGGAAAACAGTATGGAGGTTTCTCAAACAACTACACATAGAACTGCCATGTAATCCAGTGATCCTATTGCTGGGTATTTACCCAAAGGAATGGAAATCATCATGTTGAAGGGATATCTGTACTCCCATCATAGAACTGCCATGTAATCCAGTGATCCTATTGCTGGGTATTTACCCAAAGGAATGGAAATCATCATGTTGAAGGGATATCTGTACTCCCATGTTTATCGCAGCTCTATTTACAATAGCCTAGAGTTTGAACTAACCTAAATGTCCATTGTCAAACAACTGGATAAGGAAAATGTAGAAAATTTACACAATGGAATACTACTCTGCCCTAAAAAAGAATGAAACTCTGCCATTTGCAGCAACATGAATGACTTAGAGAAAATTGTTAAGTGAAATAAACCAGGCACAGAGAGAGAAATACTGTATGTCCTCCCTCGTAAGTGGGAGCTAAAAAAACAAAAACAAAAACAAATAAATATAGAAAGAAAGATACAACAGTCACAATAACCTGTTGAGCCTTCAAAGGGAGAGAATAGGACTGAGGTTACCAGAAGTGGGAAAGGGGGAGTTCAAGTGGGAGGGGGGTTAGTGAGAAATTGGTAAAAGTCTACAAAAAATGATTGCATTGTGTAATGTTGGATATACTAATTATCCTGATTTGAGCATCACATATTGCACACAGCTATTGATAGTCAATGCTCTACCCCACAGATATTTACAATCAATTATGTTTCAATAAAAAAGATTATATGAATATTTCCATGAACTTTTTGAAGTACCCTCATATATTGACAAAAATTTTTATGGTTAGTGTTTGTGTGTAATCAATCTGTGACAGAATAAATCCAAAGTCATCCAAATAAAGTCTTTTAACATTGCTTTTATGAATATTAAAGAAAAATGAAGCAATATGCAGTTCAACAGGTTTTATTCACCCTTCATAAAGTCCAGTTTTTCCAGAAAGAATTTACTATGTCCTTGACATTTGATACAGAATAATTGCATTTATGGTCCTAATTTTATAATGGCATTTCCTAACATTGAAATAAATTGCTGTCCTAAATGGAATCCATCATATTTTAAGCTAAAAGCATCATTCACCTAAAATTAAATTTAATTTATATACTATATGTCATATATTGGACTATTAGCCTCAATCCTTCATCTCTCTGTGATAGAAATATACTGCCATATACTTGGTATGGCTTTATGGTGGGCAGAGTATACCTTGCTACACCATGTTTCTATTTTGGTCAGAGGTTTGAAATGTGATTGAGTGCTTGGGCTTCTCCTGTTATGCTCCTTTCATTGTCTCCAGAAGAACCTGCCTTGTGTAACCTACTGGACCCACGTGAATGAGAAAGTGGGGCAGACATGAAACCCACAATATCAACCCCACCCAACCCTTGCCTAGAATTAGCAGGCTCCCAGACACTTTTCAGACATTGAGTGAAAAATAAGTACATACTGTTGCATGTCACTGATGCCTTGTTATTCAGCATCGTTTTGGCAGTAACTCAACAGATACAATGGAGTTCTTTCCTGCAAGATGATGTGGACTCATCCTAATTCTTCCTCACTGTAATGTCTTTTAGACATCTGCTAGCATTGTTTTATCAACTAGTTTGGAAACTACAGAAGAAAAAAGACCAGTTTGGAAAAATATATTTGTAATGTCTTCCAGTGTTTAATAAAGAGCAAATTAATGTCATTCATGGGCTCTTTATTCTGTAGTTCACCAGTACATGGGTTTTATTCTACATTTAAATAAATCTAAAAGAAGCTGGATGGGGTTTTTTGGTTTTTTTTTTTTTCATCCCATCCCAGTCCCAGTCTTCCATGTGTAAGCAAAAAGTATTATTTTTTCTGCCTTCACTTCCTTTTTTATGCCCTGAAAATAGGAAGGCATCCCATCCCAGTCCCAGTCTTCCATGTTTAAGCAAAAAGTATTATTTTTTCTGCCTTCACTTCCTTTTTTATGCCCTGAAAATAGGAAGGAAAATGCTGTTGGCCCCAAATCACATACTAGTGCTGCACCCACTAATTTACTCAATAGCTGAGTTTTGGGTTAAACAAATATGTTTAAAATCCATCATTTGGCATCAAACTAATGCCTGACATATTCCACCAAAATTTTGGGTCCTGTTGTTCTACAAACTTAGATTAGAATCCTAAAACTGTCATTTGTGGTGAGAATGTTTTTCTACAACATTCCGCAATTTCTTTCATTTTTGATATTCAGCCCTTTTTCTTTATGATCTATTGTCTCAGAAATTTGAGAGAGACTGACTTGGAGTGGCATGAGTGAGGAGGAGGGGAAGGAAAGTAATTTAGAAAAAGGTGTTATGAAAATGAGCTATTCTAACCCTCATCTTCATTCTGCTCTTAATAATAGCAAATGACTAAAGGAGATTGTCTCAAACTTACAGATTTTTACCTCAAATGCTTTCATAGTCTCTGCCTATATTACTAAATAAAATCTTCTGGAGTTTGTTCATGTACATAGAAATTTGTAAATAGCTAAAGTTGATGATAAAAATTTTAAGGTATTGCCTGACTATTAAAAGCAAAGGCAGGCTGGCTGGTTAGCTCAGCTGGTTAGAATGTGGTGCTGATAATGGTAACATCAAGGTCCAGGGTTCGATCTCTGCACTGGCCAGCCACCAAAAACAAAACAAAACAAAACAAGCAAACAAACAAAAAGCGCTGGCTGTGAGAAAAAGAAAAACAACTGGGTAAACCCATTTCAGACTCAAACTAAGGATTTGTTGCCAGAGATTCAGCCAAGAGAGGAAACAAATTTTAATGTAAAGGACATGGGAAAAATAAGACCTGACCACTTTAGGATACATGCTTTATTCTATGACTGACAGTACTTTGAGTGCTGGGGATGAAAATCTTTCACGCTGCATTGTAAGGATGCTGGTTTACTATGATCCAGTTGGTTAAATAATATCAGCAGCTATTGTGCCTGCATTCCAAACAGGCCATTCCCAGAAGACATTCTGTATGTATAACTAGAATACTTCCAGAAGTCCTTTGGACGAGGGGAGAATCTATTCAATAAGCCCCAAACTTAATCACAATCCCATTTATTTTTACCTAAATCCAGATATCTAGATCATTACACACTATTCCAAGTTGACTTTCCCTATGGAAAGGGGGATAAATGAAACCATTTCAGTGTTAAAATATTCAACAAATGTTTGTGGAACACCAAGTTCAGGTACTGTAGTAGGCTGTGGGTACAGAGAAGACAAGCATGGTCCTTGCTCTCATGAGAGCTCACAGCTAGTGGGGTAGATACTGAATTAGAAAGTTAAGAGATATGACGTAGGTTATTACAAAGAGTGAAAAGGTCCTTGAAATAATCAGAGTGAAGGAAATATTGGGAATGGGGACTGTCTTCTTGGAAGTTTACGGCCCCAAGCCCTAATTTGCCAAACTGAATTTGGGTGATTTTCTTACCTATAATAGTGAGATTTTTCACGTATTTGAAATAATTATTCTGGTATGTTTTATCTTTTCCATCATAATTTGTTGATTAATTTATCTGCATATAACGATAATACCACTAAAATTTGGGGCTCTACAATAACTAGTCTAGAGCATGACTTACATCTCTTCCAAAATTGTTGATGTTTATATCTTTCAAAGCCTACAAATGCTGTCCAGGCTGAAACTGGTTTCAATCTTTTTGAAAACACAATATTCATGTTTTTGGTGACTGGCCAAAAGTATGTTATTTATTTGAAATAGTGTGTGCATAAAAATATGTTAACTTTATCCCAGGACACTAGTAACTTAAGCACCAACTTTTTAAAATGTAGTCAGTTGTTGCTTCTAAAACAACTGAATTATTTTTCTCAGTCACAGTGTTGGTGAGGCTTGACATTACTCTGTCATGTCTTTTGAAGCTCTCATAAGGGAGGACAGTGTTTTGAAATGCTATCTGCTGTTTGTTTATCCCTGGCAATTCTTGCTGTCCTGAAGTCCTCACCTACTGCGTGAGGCCTCCCAGCTTCAGAAGAGGGCAGAGGTCAACCAAAAGAAAAAGTGATGAAGTTCCAATTTTGACTTCTAAAGCTAACACGTAACAATCTTTTCAAAGATGACAATTGTAAGAATCTAGTTTTTAAAGCAAAGGAACAGAATCTTCTAAACTAAAAAAAAGAATAATATTAAAGTTCTTTTAAATAACAACAAGCAGAGAATGCCAACTAAGGAACACAGTGTTTTTACCCTAAGCCAAAGAGTAGGATAGATGCAATATATATATATAACCTAGGGACAATGTCTATCCAAAAGAAAGGAGAATGCCCTATAAGCTGGAAAAAAATGTCTAATGGAGGTGACAAGAATGTATAGCCTGCTCCCTGCATATGTGTGTGTGTGCATGCACGCACACGCGCGCACACACACACACACATGCACGCACGCACACACACACATGCACACACACACACACACACACACACACACCACTACACTCACAGCCTGAAATCCCAAGATATAAGGAGGCCCCTTCTACTCCCTGCATATGTGTGTGTGTGCATGCACGCGCACGCGCCCACACACACACACACACATGCACGCACGCACACACACACATGCACACACACACATGCACACACACACACACCACTACACTCACAGCCTGAAATCCCAAGATATAAGGAGGCCCCTTCTCAGAAGCCCCAGGGTTGACAGCACAGAGCAAGGTCAGGTGGAGAATGCAGCTGAGTCTCAGCAGATCAAACACCAGCAGTGGGCCAGAGGGGCTCACCACCAACTGGGTAAGATGACCAAGCTTCCCCAGGGTAATCGCTGTGAACTGTATTAACCAGGGGAAAGAACACGAGTTATACCAGACACAGACTCTTCGACAGTAGGCATTGTGAAAGCAGGCGGATGCCCCAAGAGCAGTTTGGGCTAACCCCTTGGGAACTAATACAGGACAAATATCCTTTCCCTGCCAGAAAATTATGTCAGCCCAGCCCACACTGAGATCAGGCCTTGAGAGAAAGGCAGGTATAAGGAGAAAGGGAGAATGCTAAATTTGGCTAAATGTTTACCCATAAAAGACTAACTTTATAAACCACAGGGAGTGATATGCTTGAAATGGCAAGATTAGGTCCTCTCCCCATCATCTGTGGAAGACTGAATTCACATATTGAAAATAATTGGACTTCTGCATATATAAGTTGTAGTGTATACACCTAAACCCATTACACTGTAGGCAGTGTTGAATCTTGCTGTATCTCAGTTCAAGTGTGCATGTTATACAGAAGAATGGAAAGGTCTACTCATAAGGTGCATTTATTCACTTAATCTCAAAAATATATCTTCCACCAAGACAAGGGGTTTAGCCTATATTGTTCATGGATACTTTCCTGTTACCTAGAACAGTGGCCCACATATAACAGATGCTCAATAGTTCTTGATAAATAAATAAAATATAAAACTAATTGTTTAGTAGTATCTTTCAAGAAGTCTTTGATGGATTTAAAAAGTTCTAATGCTCAAGCTTTTTATACTGGTATCCTCGGCTTATTCCTGGATTTCATATGAAAAACCAATTTGATGAAAAAAGAGTAAACGGGAAAGTGATGGTTTTTCATTAGTAAAAATCATCATTGTGACCTATCCGAAATAAAACTTCCTTGGTACATTTAAAATATGATAACTTTTCATGCAAATCTCCAAGATTATGCCTACAACTTCTCACAACCTGCCCCAAAAGAACCTCACCTGAGGCTCTACTTATATTCAGCCCCTGAACTAAAAAACAAAAAAGTCTTATCATAAAAACTTGGTAGTTGACAACCTTGAAATTAACATTTTGGAACTCAAATAGATGTTTAATGGTCAAACACATGTAATACTGTAAAAGTAAACAAGTCTAATTTTCAAAGATATAAAATTTCTAATTAAAAAAGCCTTGACCTTGCCTCTTCTCTGCCTTATGATTATGTAAAGTTTGATTTTTATTATCATGCCAATTTCCTACCTTCTCTTCCTACTCCCACTGAGATTTTCTTAACTCTTTTCTTTTCATGTATTATGAATAAATTCAATGCAGTTGTCTGGGATTTAATCCAACTAAAGAACAATGAAACTTAAGCTTTTCATTTTCATATTCATAAGTTGTTTTTGGAAAGGAACTATTTGAGAAACACTAGTAGTAATTGCCTGCTAGGCAGAGTTGTGAAGGATCAGTACCCACAATTGCAATTCTCTTAAAAGCAAAGCTCCAGGAGCCCACAAAATGCTTTCAGTCTAATGCCAAACCTAAAATTCGTTCTCTGGAAAGAACTCTTCCTTCCACTGGAAAAGACAGATATCAAACTGAACAGCCTTCTCTGTGTTTGTTTTGGGAATGGCTTAGTCATTGGGCCCTAAGTAAAATAAATCCTTTTCAGGGGATGTGGGAGAAATGTCGATATTAATTTATACAACTGAAATGTTTTATAATGTAGGTTATGGTGCAGTAAGAAATGATTTCAAAATCTCAGTTGCTATGAAAATGGTTTATTTCTTGCTCATGGAACTTGTTACACAGATTGACTGCGTTTTCACCCCTTGTTGTCTTCATTCCAGAAACCAGGCTGATGAAGCAGCCTCTGTCTACATGTTTCTGATTATCATGGCATAGGGAAAAGAAGAAATAGTGAACCACACATTGGCTTTTGCAGTTTATACTCAGAAATCATCACTTTAAAACATCACTTTAGTGCATTTTCATCAGCCAAAGCAAGTCACATGGCCAAGTCTGATGTCAGTGGGTCAGGGAAATATAATCCTCCTCTTGGGAAGACCATACAATATTGGGGAACAATCATAAAACTTACTACAAAACCTTCCTACACAAGTAGATACTAAATTATGATGTAT
Source organism: Galeopterus variegatus (assembly GCF_000696425.1). Classification (NCBI taxonomy): domain Eukaryota; kingdom Metazoa; phylum Chordata; class Mammalia; order Dermoptera; family Cynocephalidae; genus Galeopterus; species Galeopterus variegatus. The sequence continues at coordinate 25,551 of NW_007735911.1, forward strand.
TTATTAACAAATAAATGTAACTTTATATTTAATACTTTTATGCTTAATAGCAATAATAATATTTAATATCTATTGTGTGTTTATTATCTGCCAGGATCAATGACAAGCACTTTACATGTATTATTTCATTTCAGATTAAGAGACTGGTATGTAATTACCCCCATTTTAAAGATGAAGTTAGTGAGATAGTGAATTTAACTTGTTCTGCATTGCATAGACAATAAGTGATGAGGTAGAACTGACTCAAACACTTTGTATATTGCATCATGCACACTAACAGTAATAATTTGTTAGTTTGTAAACATATTTGAATTAATACTGAAAACCACTTTACTATTTTTTTCTTTTTTCTTTATAAATTTGGGATATCTCAGGGCATAGTGACAGAGCTCCCTTGAATAAACTAGCCATCTAGGTCCCACAAGAGAGCAGCACACCTGAGAATAAAGATGAAGGGAACGAAGTAGCTGCTTCAAGAGAGCTCAGCAGAACTGGGTTATCCAGCAGAGACCCATCCATTTAAACCATGAAATGGCCCAGGGCAATGAAAAGTGTAGCTTCTAACAATGGAAAATCATCCTCACATGTGAGGTCTGACCCTTTAAAACTGAGCAGAGCATATTTTAGGTTCATTAACATTTTAAATATGTTCCTTTGATTTGGGGGAAGAATGAGTAGATGCAAGAGAGGCAAGATGGCTTGGTGTTATGGATTAAATGTGTCCTCTAAAAGTTTATGTGTTGGAAACTTAATCTCCCTTGTAATTGTGTTAAGAGGGTGGGAAATCCTGTTACGGTAATTGAAAGATCGGGCCTTTTAAGAGGTGATTAGATTTTGAGGACTACATCCTAGTGAACGGATTGATCCATTCGTAAAGTAATGAGTTGACAATGGTTTAATGGGTGGTCATGGGCATGGTTCTGATGGCTTTATAAGGAGATCGAGTGATCAGGTTAGCTCTCTTGTTCACCCCATTCTTGCCATGTGACACCCTGCATCACTGTAGAATCACCACCAAAAAAAGGCCCTCACTAGAGGTGTTCCCTGGCCTTTGGACTTCCCAGCCTCCAAAAGTGTAAGAAATAAATTTTATTTCTTTGTAAATCATCTAGTTTCAGACATTTTGGTATAAGCAACAGAAACGGACTATTACATGTGTCTTGATAGTCTTTGGAATTAACACATTAATTTGATTCAGTCAATCAGAAGCTCATTGGCAACTACTAAAACAACCACAACAATCTAAATCTTCTTTTTCAGTTTGAAGAGTCCCCAAAAGGTGTATAACCATCACTCTGGTGCAGCCATCCATGTTCTTACAGAAGTAGTGTCAGCATCCTGTGTACAGAGGGGTTCTAATACCATCATGGATTAACTCACTGAGCTGATGATGCAATCTGAAAACTGGGTAACTGGTTCTGCAATGCTTGCCATCCGTAAGTTCACAGAGAATTGCTTGGTTTTTACATCTTGCTGGGTTTTGGTCTGCTTGGAATAGCTTAGGGGCCTTTTCTTTTTTTCCTTTCTACTTTTTTTGTGGGGCTTATTCTGAATGTGGAAAACAAGTTCAGAAAACTCTCTCACTGACTGTTACCTTTGCCCCAAGCCACTCCAATCTTTTATGTTCACATAAGATTAAACAAAGCAGGTATTCCCTGGAATCTCTCAGAACTTTATCAGGCATTTGAAGCAGAATGCAGAGTGGTCTCACTGCCTACCTTAATTTTCCTTGTGGTTGGAATGGTTCACTCATACAGTAGTTCCCCCTTTTCTGCAGTTTTGCTTTCTGCAGTTTCAGTTATCCATGGTCAACCACACTCCAAAAATATTAAATGGAAAATTCCAGAAATGAACCATTGATGAGTTTTAAATTGTATGCCAGTCTGAGTAGCATAGTGAAATCTCACACTGTCCTGCTCCATCTTGTCTGGGATATGAACCATCCCATGTTCATGCTGTACATCCTACCTGTCCCTTAGTCACTTAGTAGCCATTTTGGTTATCAGATTGATTGTCATGGTATGGGTATCTTAGTGCTTGTGTTCAGGTAACTGTTATTTTACTTAGTAATGGCCCCACAGCACAAGAGTAGAGATGCTGGCAATTTGGATGTGCCAAAGAGAAGCCATAAAGTGCTTCCTTTAAGTAAAAGGTAAAAGTTCTATACTTAATAAGAAAAGAAAAAAAATCACATGCTTAGATTGCTAAGATCTACAGTAAGAATGAGTCATCTATCCATGAAATTATGAAAAAGGAAAAAGAAATTCATGCATAGTACATATATGGTTCGGTACTCTACACATTTTGAGCCATCCACTACGGGTGTTGGAAAGTATGTGGTTAAGGGGGATTGCTATATGATAGGTTTTTTTTTTAAATTATTGATGTGCTCTGCTGTTTTTAAATCTGAACCTGTGCACAAATGTGGTCATCTATCCATGAAATTATGAAAAAGGAAAAAGAAATTCATGCATAGTACATATATGGTTCGGTACTCTACACATTTTGAGCCATCCACTCCGGGTGTTGGAAAGTATGTGGTTAAGGGGGATTGCTATATGATAGTTTTTTTTTTTAAATTATTGATGTGCTCTGCTGTTTTTAAATCTGAACCTGTGCACAAATGTGCAGATTCAATATTCTTGTTACAAATATAAAACACATACATAAACAACATATTAAATAAACAATAATATAAATATCTTTATAGTCATCAGGCTTGCTTATCTCTGAGGTGTCAGTGTGCCTTAGTTGCTAAAATTTATAATACTCTCCGAGTCTGTTTAAGCAATATTTTATCATCTAGTCTCATATGCTTCTATATTTGGCATGTCCCCTATTGATTCTTGCTGTTGTTTATTGACTTCCATTTGTTTAAACTCACTGTTGCCAATGAACAGGAGAACACACAGGAGCTAGAGAGTACTTTACTAATCTTACTTTCCATGATTCAGTCTAAAGCAGGTTAAAAATAATGCTTCCTTCCCTATCCTAAATGATGCTTTTGTGGGCATTCATGATTTTAAATCACTAAGTATCTTAGTCCATTCCTCCTGATATAATAAAATACCTTAGACTGGGTAATTTATAAACAGCAGAAATTTATTGCTCACAGTTCTGGAGGCTGAGAAATTTAAGATGAATGTGCCAGCAGTTCTGGTGCTGATAAGAGCTCTCTCTGCTACCACATTGGTGTCTGCCTGTGGTGTTCTCATGGTGGAAGAGGCAAAGGGATGAATGCTGCATCTTCAAGCCCCTTTTTAAGGACACTAATCCCATCATGAATCCTGTTTTTTAAACCATCATCTTAGGGTTTAAATTCTAACATATGAATTTGGGGAGGGAAACCAACATTCAGACCATCACATGCAGATAAGTATAGATAGTCTTCAGTCATATGAAAAAACTAAAGAACAAAGTAACCCAAGAAAGTCATTCAAAAATGAGTCATCGAAGTCCATAGGAAATACATAAACTATAATTGCCGAACTTTAAAAAAAAAAAAATCTAACATGTATTACTAACAAATCTAAGATTAATTTTTTAAACCTGGTCTCTGCAAAGTAAGACAAAATTTTTAAAAATCCTTAAACTTTTTTGAATATTTATTTTCTGGAGAAAGATGAAGTCATCAATAAAAGATGGCTCCTAATAAAAGGAATGAAAATTTCTCCTCTGAATATTTTGACTTTCTATGTCAACATTATTTCAAAATGTGAATTGTTGAGTCTTTGACATTATATAATATTAATTACTGTGAACAAACATCTTATTTATATAGAAAACTATAACACAGTGGAAGAAACTTTATAACAGTGATAGTGTTCAGAGCCAATATTCAGTTTTCATTCTCTGGTGCATTATATCCATTTAAATACATAAAACACCTTGTTTAAATAAACATTAGATCTATATTTGTATGGCTCGGTTCATTGACTGAAATTAAAATACAAAATGTATCTTGACTGAGATGTTTTTATTAAAATTCAAAAATATCAACTGTTTTCAGAGAAATACAGTAAGCTAAAAAATTTTTTTTAGATATTAATGTTCTTGTGAATTTTACATGCTCCTTTCAACACTCTTATTGTAAGAAACTAAAGTAATAAGAGGTGTACAAAATTTGAAACATTTCAGATTTTAAATATTTTGTTCCATTTTAGGCTATACCTCAGATGCTATGATCACTATTGCTATGAAAGAAATACAGAGTATTTTTGAAAACAGCGTAAAAAGAGGTTGATTATCAATGCTAGGTGAAGGTATAATTTATTGTGCATATAACTAAATGCTACCAAAATATTTACTGTCCATGAAAAATTCTTTGATAAGTTTTGTGGACTTCAGCAAGTCACAGGAAATCTCACTGTGTTCCTCTTTCCTCCAAAACATAAAGCCAACTTCACCACATTATAATTTTTTTCATAGGGTAAAATTTGAGATTCAGAATTATAATCAGGATTGATGGTATTTTATTTTAAAAATTCTCTGACAGTCCTGATCAATCTTCGTAGGTCTAGTTCAGTCCTTATTGAAACTAGATTATGTCCAATCCCCTAAATAAGTAAACTTTAAGAGAAATCTAGTAGAATTTCTAATTTTTGAAAAATATTTCAGTCATCTCCTCATGCAAATAAAATAGACATAGACATGAACAGGTTAAAGGAGGAAGAATGTTCTTGATATACCTAAACAATATCTTATGAACTAAAGTTTTTATGGCTCATCCTGTGTAGATGAGTCTATAAAAGACAATAATAACTGATAAATTATAATTTTTCCAGTAGAAGATATCTGAGAAGCACTAGAAACAACTAAACCAGAAAAGCTGAAATGGCCTGCAGCAACCCCAGAAAGCAGAAGACAGACTGTTGTAGACAGAGCACACACTCACTAACAGCAGGATGACAAGTAGATTACACTTCATGATATTTAGTGACATTAACAGTCATGCATCAGGACTTCGATATTCATCCCCAACTTCCCCATTATTCAAACACATAGATGTACACACACACTCACACTCTTGCACTTATACAAATCCAAACAACCTTTCTACAGCCAGGATATTTTTAAGTAAACCACATGAAACAAGATAACTTAGAGATTGTCTGAGCCCACCAAAGCAATTGCTTGTTTACCTTCTTCCCTAAATGTAGGATAAATGTTCCCTAGGTGTCCCCCTGGTATCTTTATTATAGCTTCCTGAAAAATAATCTGAAACAGACTGCTTTTATAGACTCATATTTTATGACAATGAAACTTAGCCCTATTATGGAAATATACAGAAGAAGAAATGTTATAGAAATACATTAAACACAGTTGAAGAAATCATGCTGAGACTACACTACTGTGCTCACCTGGAACCAAACCTAAAACACTACCCATTTGACACCACTGAACACATCTATGGGAAAATTTCTCTCCTTTCAAAAGCTACTCTAGAGAATTAGAAGAAGCAACTGTTCTATCAGATGCCTAGATATCAATATGGGGATATGAGAAAAATGAAAAAGTCAAGGAAACATGTCACCTCCTAAAGGAATACAATAATTCTCCAGTTTCAGACCCACAAGAAAAGAAAATCTATGAAGTGTCTGAAAAGGAATTCCAAATAATAACCTTGAGGAAACTCAATAAGATACAAGAAAATGCAGAATAATAGCAGATTTCTCAACAGAAATCTTACACACCAGAAGAGAGTGGGATGATACACACAAAGTGCTGGGGGGAAAAAACCTGCAAGCCAAGAATAGAAACTCAATAAGATACAAGAAAATGCAGAATAATAGCAGATTTCTCAACAGAAATCTTACACGCCAGAAGAGAGTGGGATGATACACACAAAGTGCTGGGGGGAAAAAACCTGCAAGCCAAGAATACTTTGCCCAGGAAAGCTATTCTTCAGAAATGAAAGAGAAACAGTGTCATTCCCAGACAAACAAAACTTCAGGAATTCATCACCACTAGACTGTCCTTACAAGAAATCCTCAAGGAATTCTTACATTTGGAGGCAAAAGAACTGCAACTACCATCACGATAACCCATGAAAGAATAAAACTCACTGGTAGAGTAGATATGCAAATGAGAAAGAGAAAGAAATGATATCACTACAAAAAACCACCAAAAGGCAAAGACAAACAGTAAAAGGGAAAGGAACAATATATATATATATATAACAATTATAATAAAAACATATATATATATATATATATATATATATAACAATTATAATAAAAATTAACAAAATCTCAGGAGTAAGGCAATATCTTTTCATAACAACCTTGAATAAAAATGGGTTAAATTCCCCATTTAAAAGATATAGACTGGCTGAAGAGATTAAAAAACAAAACCCAACTATATACTGCCTACAAGAAACACAATTCAACTGTAAAGACATACATACATAATATGTGAAGGGATGGAAAAATATATTTTATACAAATGGAAATCAAAAACAAGCAAGAATAGCTAAACTTATATCCTATAAAGCAGACTTTAAACCAAAATCTGTAAAAAGAGAAAAAGAAGAACATAATTTAATGATAACAGGATTAATTCAGCAAAAGGATATAAAAATTTTAAATACATATGTACCCAACATCAGAGCACCCAGATATATAAAGCAAATATTATTGTATCTAAAGGGAGAAATAAAATGAAAAATAAGGGGAGAAATAGACACCAATACAATAATCGTTGGGAACTTCAACACCCCTCTCTCAAAACTGGAGAGATCATCTAGATAAAAAGTCAGGATATTCAGGGTCTTTTGTGGTTTCATATGAATTTTATGATTTTTTATTTTTTATTTTTTTTTGCTATTTCTGCAAAGAATGTCATTAGTACTTTGATAGAGATTGCACTGAATCCGTAGATTGCTTTGGGTAGTGAGGTCATTTTTACAATATTAATTCTTTTTTGTAAGGTTTTTGTCTGATTTTGGTATCAGGGTTATGCTGGTCTCATAGAATGAGTTTGGGAGAATACTCTCTGTTTTGATTTTTTTGTAATAGTTTGAGAATTAGTATCAATTCTTCTTGAAAAGTTTGGTAGAATTCATTAGTGAAGCCATCTGGTCCTGGGCTTTTATTTGCTGGGAGACTGCTAATTACTGATTCAACCTCTTTACTCATTATTGGCCTGTTCAGGTTTTCTACTTCTTCTTGGTTCATCTTGGTAATTTGTGTGTGTTAAGAAATTTATCCATTTCCTCCATATTTTCTGATTTGTTGGCATATTAGTTTCTAATGTTGCTTATAATAGTTTCTAATGGTTCTTTGTATTCCTTCATGATAAAAACTGTCAACAAATTAGGTATAGAAGGATAGTATCTCAACATAATAAAGTCAATATATGACAAATTCACAGCTAACATCATACTGAAAGGGGAAATGTTAAAAGCTTTTCCTCTAAAAACAGGACCAAGACAAGGATGCCCATTCTCACCACTCTTATTTAACATAGTACTGAAAATTCTACTAAGAGCAATCAGTCAAGACAAAGAAATAAAGGGCATCCAAATTGGAAAATACAAAATCAAATTGTCCCTGTTGACAGGTAATATGATCTTATATATAGAAAAACCTAAACTCCACCAAAAATCTCTTATAACTGATAAACAGATTAGTAAAGTTGTAGGATACAAAATCAACATACAAAAATTAGTAGCATTTCTACAACAACAGCAAAGTAGCTGAAAAAGAAATCAAGAAAGCAATCCCATTTACAATAGCTACCAAGAAAAAAAGTATCTAGGAATAAATTTAACTGAGGAGGCAAAAGATGTCTACAATGAAAACTACAAAACACTGCTGAAAGAAATTAAAAAGGACACACAGGACACACACACACACAAAGTGAAAAGATATTCTGTGTTCATGGATTAGAAGAATTAATATTCTTTGTATTTCTGTGGTATCAGTTGTAATGCCTTCTACTTCATTTCTGATTTTTGATATTTGGGTCTCTTCTCTTTTTTTCCTACTCTAGCTAAAGGTTTGCCAAATTTTGTTTCTCATTTTGAAAAACCAGCTTTTCATTTTGTTGATCTCTTGCATCTTTTTTCAGTGTCTATTTCAGTTAGCTCTGCTCTGATCTTTATAATTTCTTTTTGTCTACTAGTTAAGGGATTGTGGAAATTTCAAAGCTGTGTAGTGTAATGCCCCTAGCTTGGTGCTTTCTGCTCAGGAAAAGTACAGGCCAATATCTCTGATTAATGTGGAAGAAAAATTAGGCAAACAGAATACAACAGCACATCAAAAAGATTATACACCATGATCAATTAGGATTCATCATGGGTGCAAGGATGGTTCAACATATGCATATCAATAAATGTGATACACTATGTCAACAAAATAAAGGACAAAAACCATATGACCTCAATAGATGCAGAAAAAACTTTGATAAAATTCAGCATTCCTGAGCAGAAAGTACCAAGCTGAGCACATTACACTACCTGACTTTGAAATATACTACAAAGCTATAGTAACCAAAACAGCATAATACAGGTATAAAAACAGACACATGAACCAATGGAACAGAATAGAAAACCCAGAAATAAATCCAAATGTCTAAAGCTAACTGATCTTTGACAAACATGCCAAGAACATGCACTGGGTAAAGGACGGCCTCTGCAATAGATGGTGTTGGAAAAACTGGATGTCTATATGGCAAAGAAAGAAACTAGTCCCCCATCCCTCATAACATACCAATATCAAGTCAAAAAGGATTATAGACTTAAATATAAAACCTGAAACTATAAAACTACTAGAAGAAAATGTAGGAGAAATACTTCAAGACATTGGCCTGGGCAGAAATTCTATGGAAAAGGCTTCTAAAGCACAGGCAAAAAAAAATCAAAAATAGACAAATGGAATTACACCAAACTAAAAAGCTTCTGCACAGCAAAAGAAACAATCAACAGAGTGAAGAGACAACCAGTTGAATGGGAGAAAATATTTGCAAACTATGCATCTGACATGGGACTAATATCCAGAATATACAAGGAACTTAACTCAATAGCAAAAAACCCCAAATAATCTGATTTTAAAATGGGAAAAATGACCTGAATAGACATTTCTCAAAAGAAGACATACAAATGTCATACAGGTATGTGAAAATTTCTCAACATTGCTAATCATCAGGGAAATGCAAATCTAAACCACAATGAAATAGCTAGCATCTCATACCTGTTAGAATGGCAAAAAATAACAAATTTTGGCAAGGATACAGAGAAAGTGGAACTCTTCAACACTGTTGGGGAAATGTAAATTAGTACAATTATGGAAAATTGAATGGAAGCTCCTACTAAAAATAGAACTACCATATTGTATTAGTCCTTTTTGTGCTGCTATAACAGAAATACCGGAAACTGGGTAATTTATAAAGAACAGAGGTTTATTTGGCTTACAATTCTGGGACAGCTTCATCCAGCATGGGCCTCAGGCTGCTTCTACTAATGGCAGCAAGTAGCAGGCAGCTGGCAGTAGGTACAAGCAGATCACATGGTGAGAGGAAGCAATAGAGAGAGAGGAGGTGCCAGGGTCTTTTTTAACAACCAGCTCTCATAGGAACTAACAGAGTGAGAACTCACTCATGACTCTCCCTCCCCCAGGGAGAGCATTAATCCATTCATGAGGGATCTGCCCCCATGTCTCAAATTGCCACATTGGAGATCAAATTTCCATGAGTTCTGGGAGGATAATACATCCAAATGCCATCATTCTGCCCCTGGCCTCCCAAAACTCATGTACCTCTCACATACAAAATATAATCATTCCATCCCAACAGTCCCAAAAGTCTTAGTTTGTTCCAGCACCAACTTAAAAGTCCAAAGTCTCATTGAGAACAAAAGCAAAAGTCCTTCCACCTGTGAACATGTAAAAGCAAAACCAAATTTATCTACTTCCAAGATACAATGGTGGAAAAGACATTGGGTAACATTCCCATTCCAAAAGGGTGGAATAGGCCAAAAGAAAGGAGAAACAGGCTCCAAACAAGTCCAAAACCCAGCAGGGCAGACATTAAGTCTTAAAGCTCCAAAATAATCTTTGACTCCAAGTCCTGCATCCTGGGCACAATTGGGCATCTGGACTCCCAAAACCTTGGGCAGGCTCACTCCCACAGCTCTGTCAGGCACAGCCCAGTGGGCTTCACTGGTGCCTGTGGCTTTTCCAGGCCAATGTTATATGTTGTCAGTGGCCCTGCAGTTCTGGGGTCCTGGTAGCAGCCCCACTGCATTATCTCTACAAGACATTTCCCTGGTGGGGGCCGTCTGTGGGGGCTCTGACCCCACTTTCCTGCTCAGCATTGTTCTAGTAGATGGCCTCTGCAGTGGCTCCACCCTTGCAGCAGGTCTCTGCCTGGGCCCCAACGTTTTTCCATACATCCTCTGGGATCTGGGTGGAAGCTGCCGTGCCTCCACTGCTCTCATGTCCTCCTGGCCTGCAGATTTAACACAATGTGTATGTCACTGAGGTTTCAGGCTTCTACTCTCCAGAGCTGCTGTACAAACCACACTTGGGGCTGCTCCAGCCAGAGCAGCTGGGATACAGGGAGCAGGTTCCTGAGGGCAGCTGTGCCCCAGGTCTGTCTTCAGGGACAACTCATTCCTTCTAGGCCTCAGGGCCTGTGATGGGTGGGGCACCCTTCCAGACTTCTCAAATGCCTTTAGGGTTTTTCTCTCTTTGTCTGCTATTAGCATCTGGCTGCCTCACCAGGCTAATATCTTTAGCAACCAGTTTATCTGCTTCACCCTTGCATTTTTCTCTAGCTCTCCATTTCTCTACCTCATGGCTAGGCTGCAAATTTTCCAAATTTTTACACTCTGCTTCTCTTTTAAATTCAGGCTTTACATTATGCCTTTGCTGCCATAACTCAGAGTAAGCTGTTAAAAGTAACCATGCAGCTTCTTAATGCTTTGCTGCTTAGAAATTTCTTCTGCCAAGCATCCTGGTTCACAACTCTTAAGTCCCACTTTCCACAAAGTCCAAGGGTATGGACACAATGCAGCCAAGTTCCTTGCTATGGTGTAGCAAGGGTGATCTTTTGTCCAATTCCCAATAAGTTCTGCATGGTCTCTACTGTCCACATTTCTATGAGCATTCTGGTCACAGCCATTTAACCAATCTCTAAAATGTTCCAAACTTTCCCTCATCTTTTTGTCTTCTTCAAAGTCCTCCAAACTCCTCCAACCTTTGCCCATTACCCAATTCCAAAGTGGCATCCACATTTTCCGGTATCCATATAGCAACATCCCATTCCTTGGTATCAATTTTCTGTTTTAGTCCATTTTGTGTTACTATAACAGAAATACCTGAGACTGGGTAATTTATAAAGAAGAGAGGTTTATTTGGCTTACGATTCTGGGACAGCTGTATCTGGCATGGGCCTCAGGCTGCTTCTACTCATGACAGAATGCAGCAGGCAGCCAGCAGCAGGTACAAGCAAATCACATGGTGAGAGGGAGCAGAGAGAGAGGAGGTGCCAGGGTCTTTTTAAATAACCAGCTCTCACAGGAACTAATAGAGTGAGAACTCACTCATTACTCCCCCCTCTCCCAGGGAGAGCATTAATCCATTCATGAGGGATCCATCCCCACAATCCAAACTGCCACATTGGAAATCAGATTTCCATGAGTTCTGGGAGGACAATACATTCAAACTCCATCACATATGATCCAGCAATCTCACTGCTGGGTATTTACCCAAAGGAAAAGAAATTAGCATACTGAAGACATATCTGCATCCCCATGTTTTTTGCAGAACTATTTACAATAGCCAAGACAAGGAATCATCCTAAGTGTCCAACAACAGATGAATGGATAAAGAAAATGTGGTATACATACACAATGGAATACTACTCAGCCATAAAAAAGAATGAAATCCTGTCATTTGCAGGATTAAGTGAAATAAGGCAAGCACAGAGAGATAAGTCGTTTATGTTCTCATTCATATATAAGATCCATAAAAAAATTAAGTTGAACTTTAAGAAGTAGAGATTAGAGCTGTGGCTGTTAGAGGCTGGGATGGGGAGGGAGGGAAAGTTAGAAGTTAATGGGCACAAAATTACAGCTAGATACAAAACATTAGTTCTAGTAGTGTGCAGTAGTGATTAGGCATATATAATTAACAATAATTTATTGTATGTTCTCAAATGACTAGAACAGAGGGGCTTATATGTTCTCATCACAAAGAAATGATGAATATGGTAACTACCCTGATTTGATCACTACACATTGTATACATGTATTGAAATATAAATCTGTTTCCCATAAATAGGTATAATCAATACTTTTCAATTAAAAAGTAAATTCCTTAAAAAAAAGGATTCATAACAACTTTATGAAATACCTCATGTACTATTCATCTCATTTTATAGATGGTTTTAAAAGGTTCAGAGAGGTTAAGAGAAGCTCCTAGGGTTTTTAGATTAATCGTGAATAGAACCAGAACTAGGGTCCAGGTCATCTAATAGTCTAGATAAAAATCCAAATTGATCATATGATATTTTGTATTTGCATTTATATTGACAAAATGGGTAATTGTCAAAAGATTAAGAGAAGAGCTAAAACTAAAATTAATATTTAACCGTTTTTTTCAATATGTGTCATATTGTGGGGGGGGAAGAAGAGGGTTAATAAATATATTTCCTTACTTTTCATAAAAACATTCAGGAAAAGAGATAACAGAAGATCCAAATGTAATGGAAACCAATATTAATCATCTAAAAGCTTTCATATTGCAAAAGGGATTTTTAACTTACATGGGTGGGATGTTGAAACAGAAAGAAACTTGTCACTCATCCCTCATGGAATCCCCTTAGCTAAGACCTCCAGGGCTCAGTAGCTAAGAAGCTTAAGGCAGCTGCCACCACCACCCCTTGCCATACTCTGGAGGGGTATGTGCTTTTGGAATTTGCCAAAGCCATATAGCATCTAATATCTCCCATAGGTACATTTCTGTCTACCTCCACCCATTCTGGAACCAAACTTTTCTGTAAAGTAATACAGCTAGGGCTGAAAGTAGAACTGGTTGTGCAGGGGCTTCCTAGGACAATGGAATTGAAGTAAAAAAGGGCGGGACAAGAAGAGCCAAGAGAACAGCATTTCTGGGGATTTGTGGTTTTTCATATATAGCTTTTAGAAAGCATATTTAATAAACTGCTGCAAACTATCCTTGATCTATGGAACCATGTATTCCAACTATGAGAGAAAGTATTGGTTACTGATTCAGAGTGCATATCACATCCTGCCTGATAGAAACCCAGCCTCTAAGGATTTTTCACAGCTGGTGAAGTAACTGATCCTTGTAAGGTCATGTTCTTCTAGGTGATGTGGGGCATCATGAGACCAGTCAATCTTATGGCCTGGAGACTATTGCATCACTTCTTTTCTTGTAAAACAAGTTCCATCATCGGTAGCAATGATATGTAAAATATCAGGACAGAGAGTAAGAGCTCAGCAAATGCAAAGAAAGTGATACTGGGAGAAGCATAATAGAGGGAAGTCCATATTCAAAAATAATTGTCTATTTCATGAGGACAATTCTCTACCCCTTCCATGAAGAAAGGGAAAGAATACTATTACAATTTTACCAGAAATCTTATTCATCCATTTTGAAGAGACAGGGGGACGGGGGCGCTCGTCTGATCCAAGGGCCCTGAACCGAGGAGTGGTGGAGTTTGGGAAGCAGCAGCTCGGGGTTCGGCAGCAGCAGCCCCGTGGGCAGAAGTTCTGGGGAGGGGGCGCTTAGTACGGGTGGGAGGTCCTGCACTTTGGCTTCTCACTCGGTCCTGCTTCGACAGTGCACATGTCTCAGCCTGTCAGAAATAGGAAGGTCGTTGATTACTCACAGTTTCAGGAATCTGATGATGCTGATGAAGATCATGAAAGAGATTTGGGGCCTCCTGCTAAGAAAATTCCATCACCTCCCCGAGAAGCCAAAGATACGAGGCGATCTGGAAAGAGTTCACAGGAGAGTAGTGAGGATTCAAGAGAAAGACGTGAAGACGAAGAAGGATGATTCTCACTCAGCACAGGACAGCGGGGATGAAAAAGATTATAAAAATGTGCGCTGGCAACGGCAGGCAGCATCTAGAGCAACTTCTGCACAGAGCAAGATGCTCACGGCAGGTGTGGGCAGCGAGGGAGAGCAAGAGGAGGAGGCACCGCTCCAGGAGAAGGATGGCGGCAGCCATGAAGGCCTCCTCATGGAAGACGGTGATGATCGTGACTATGGCAGTTCCAAAAAGAAACACAGAAAGATGGTTAAGACGTCCAAACCTGACAGAAAAGAAATGCCCAAGCCAAGGCTAAAGGCCACAGTGACACCAATTCTGGTGAAAAAGGGAATGTGGGTCGCCCCATAGCTTCAAAGGCATCAAAGGAAAAGACCCCTCTCCCAAAGAAGAAGATGGGGAAACAGAAAGCCCCCCAGAAAAGAAAGCATCTGCAAGGCCCCCACCCGAGAAATCTGAAGATGAAGCCCAGCTTGGGGAGGATTAAAAGTGCTGATGGTTCGGGGAGAGATTTTATTAATAAAAGAAAAAAGAAGGGAAAAAAGAACTTAAGATAGAACATGGATTTTGGCTATGGCTTGACTCATGGACTTTCAGTGTATTTTTCCATTTGTTGAAAATAACATTCTCTCTCTTTTTTAAAGAAAACCATTGTATGTTTAAGTGTTTGAGTTACCTTTTTGTTGGTCTTCTCTTTGCCACTATCCCCACCCCCCACTCACGAAAGTCATGTCAAATGAATCCCTAGATTGACTGCTTCATCTTTTTATTTTTAATGGAAGGTGTACACAGTTGTAAAGCAATAAGATTTGAGATTAACACTATGGGAACTTTGCTTTTCGCTAACAATACTTTCTAGGTTTTAGTTAAAAATGACCGCTTTTTTTTTTTTTTAAAAAAAAGGAAAAGTTCTATTGATGTACAGTCAAGCTAGGCACCTATAATTACTGCATGTTATCAAATGACTAGGAGAAATGTCCTCAACACAAATAAATGATTATGTTTTGTAATAATGAATATGCTAATTACCCTAATTTGATCATCACACATTGTAGAGAGGTTTTTTGTTTGTTTTTATTTTTGACGGCTGGCCGTGTACACAAGTATCGCTATTCATCTCCCTACACCACAAATATGTATAATCAGTTACACTTCAATTAAAAAAAAAGGTTTGCTGGTCTCCCCCCCCAAAAAAAAATAAAAAATAAAAATGAATGCTTCTTTCTCTACCAGGACATTAAAAAATTTAACTGTCATCTAATATGAGTTTATATTGTCTATATAAATGTCTAAAAAATATCAAGACTTTAAATTTCCACTGATGAGGCAGGTAGGAGATAAACATGAATTCTGAATTATTAAAATCTGAAATCTGGTCTAGGCAAGGAATTGCATCTTCTCAGGGTCTCAGCATTAGTCACTGTTGGCAGTTTGGGTCCTCAGCTGGGACAGAAGCCAGCGTTGGTGAAGGGAAATCCACGTTATTGAACCCATGTGCTTATATAACTCCTCCCTGCCACCATGGCCAGGTGTTCATGAGCCCATTGAGCAAACACTGGGGAAGCAGGGCAAAGAGGCCACAGACGGGTCATCCTATAGCCCTACTACTGATAGTCTCTCCTGCAGTGGGTGATCATGGAGAGCATTCATATGGGCACAGAAACTCTCCTGTTCTGCCTATGCCAACGAGTGAGCCACATACCTCTTTGCAGACTGTTTATCACTGAATCTCTCGTTTATTTCAAGGCCTTCCAGTTCCAAACTGTAGCCATTAGCAATGAATACATGCAGATGCACTCCAGATACGGTAAACAAAAACAGATACACTGCCCAAATTTCTTCCCTTTAGGAGACTTTCCCTTCCCTTTTTTTTCAGGGCCCAGAAGAGTCTACTTTAGTTAACCAAAACATTGGTTAACTGGTCATAAGGAACTTCCATGAGCTCTTAGTTGTGGATTGAGAGAAAGATAGCAATGTATCAGAAGTAGGTGCCGCGGAGGTCTGAGTTCCCTACACATGCAACATATTTTGCATATCAGATCTGTTTGACTTTGATGGCCTACATACCAGTGTTTCTTGATTACATACAGCACTTGCACATACCACACTATTTCTCAGTAGATCTTATAACATCTCCGCTCAGAATGAATATCTAAAGTCTCATAATCACTTGGTGTCCCAGATCAGTTGTTCAGTCTCTGCAAGAGACCTGTAGCAAGCTAAGAGCCATTTTCCAATAGCTATTTGACAAAAAGGAAATAGATTTCCTGCACACCCCTAGAATTCTGAACTGTGATTGTCAGTTGGGCTTTCTGGAGACTCCATACAGCACAGGGATCTGGCACTCTCAAGCATCATTACACAACCCCAACAGCAGAGCTGCTTGCCCTCAACAGTCCCAGCTGCACAGCTGCCTCTTGCTCTAAACTTCAGTCAAAATGGGCAGCTTTATGAATCACTCTGTGAATGGGTTGAAGTAGCATTCTCAAATATGGCATATATTGTCTCCAAAATTTAAAGAGACAAGAGTTGAGCCTCTTTCATAGAGATAGATGTTTCCAGGTGCATTAACTTACGTTTCACCTTTAAGAGGCTATCTTGGCATGCTGGAGACCACTAAGCCCCTAGAGATTTTACATGGCACATCCATCCCTGCAGGGGCCAAGCAAGCACATTAAGTTGAGATTTGATAGGAATCCACATCTTGTGCCATTTACCTTGGCCATTCCCCCAGAGGTGCAATATTGTTTTTGATTTACAGTATTAGTAGGGTGGCACATTCAGGAGATTCAGCCCGTCCTACATTACAGTCCTCACTCATTGGGTCAGTGAGCCAACCGTTGCTCTCTACCACCCTGCTACTCTAACAATGCATTCTCCCCACTAGGTCCCGTGTGAACTAAAGTGTGGCCAATATACTCCCTTAAGTCCCTACTCTGGTGAACCACAGTGGCATTTTATTTTCCCAAGGATTTGAGTAATCTCAGTCTCCTAATAGTCTGAGTGTGTGTGTGTGTGTGTGTGTATCTTCAGCATATAAAGACTAGGTAAATGGCCACAGGTCCCTTTGGGAATAATCAAGGTAGAAGAGGGGGCCTTAGGAGAAGTATTAATAGTAGAAACTTGTGATGGTATTGCAACGTCTTTCCTGTAGGTAATCCATCATCTCTAGGCTCTACCGGACTTTGAGTCTGGGAACAAACTCAGATCAGGAAATTAGACGAGGTACTATGACTTCATTATTGTGACTTATGTCAGGTGTCTGTTCTCCATACTTAGAGTATCGTTTTTGGATATGCATATCAAGTAATAATCAGTA
The DNA here is from genome assembly GCF_000696425.1 of Galeopterus variegatus. NCBI lineage: Eukaryota > Metazoa > Chordata > Mammalia > Dermoptera > Cynocephalidae > Galeopterus > Galeopterus variegatus. The sequence continues at coordinate 42,889 of NW_007735911.1, forward strand.
GGCTGCTCATGCAGATATACATGAGTCTTAGGTAGACTGTGATTCCTAAGGGTCAAATCACCCAATTAATGCTTTGGCCCTGTTACTTATTATGGTATCCATATTCATTTTGTGCCCTGGTGTATAAGAGCTGTGACATAGCCCTGTATCTCTGGGATTCCCTCATCCCATTGAAATCAGGCAGTCCATTTCAATTATGGCCTCGTTCACTGTCCTCTCCAGCTTTCAGAAAGCAGTTACGATAGACCCTCCCAAGGGTGTCCGTGCTTCTCTCTCCAATGTATTTCTCAGTGCTTTGGTGAAGGAAGTATTTTTGGAAACTTCCTGGACTGCACTTGCATGCTCCCTTGTTATTTGGGGTATAGAGTAATGGGGTGAATTTATGGATAACTTATAATGAACTCTCAATGTTTCATTTCCTCTTGGTGTAAGTCAAGATAAAACAGATTGTACAATAACTATCCCTATTCTCAGTGGTTTAAAACATTAAAGGTTTATGTTTCATTCACACCACTTGACCAATGCAGGTCAGCAAGGAGATTCCAATACTGTAGTCTTCAGTGAACCAAGCTGATGAAATAGCCACCATACTGTACATTACCTGTCACTGTGGAAGAGGGAAGAAATGCTCTGGAAGTGTAGCATCAGCAGTTAAATGCCCTGGCCTGTAAATAAAGTGTGTCATGTTCTCTTAGAGATTATTGAGCAGAACCAGTCACAACCTCCAACCCCCATCCCCCCCAAAGCAACAAGAGAGCATGGAAGTGGAGTCCTGTGATGTTCCCAGGAAAGGACTGGAAATACTTGTTCACGAATATTAGAGACCACTACACTCTCCATTTCACCAGGCAAGTCTGGCACCCCATTTTCATTTGTTGAAATTTCTGTTACTTGAGCAGATCTTCAGTGCTGACCTCAGGTGCTCAGGCTAACACACTGAATCCACAACTCTGGTAAGTATAACCACCTAAATAAGTTTTGCCCACACTAATAAGTTTCTTCCTACCTCATCAGCACCCTTAGAATTCATTCCCAGGTTTCTATAAAGGTAAATTAGCAATATCTTGAAATTTTGGTTTATAGCTATTGTCTTCTGCTTCCAATTTTGTAATTGTTTTTCTGGAACATTCTAGAATCTGACTCTAATGTGGGCTTGATGGCAATGAGGGGTGGACATAAAGAGAATTAGTATCCCTTTGTAGGTAACTGCCTTGGGTAAAAACTTTGCAGGATCTTTAAGCAAAAGTGGCACTAGCTTCATCTGAGAGAAAAGACTTGATGGTAGAGAAGCTCCTTGGGACTTGGCGATTCACAGAACCCAGATTCATTCATATCTAGCAATTGTCCCTATCGCATTCTTAAAGTCACAGTCTTTCCTAATCACATCTTAAATTTCACATAAAAGATCTGGTGAAGCTGTGAATTTAAACTGTGTGGAAATTAGGCAAATTACAAGATCATACTCTGTCATGTTTTTAGCTACATCAACTCTGGGTCTACAAGAGAAGAGCTTCTTAGAACAATCATAGAAGGTCTCAGGTCCTGAGCTCATACCATGAAATCAAAACTTAAAACCCAACCCAGAACATTTTATTCTTTCTTTAAACTCCTTATTACTTCTGGAAGTAGCCAACTAACCGACCGTGCAGGTATTTCTTAGTCCTATAATAATGGTTTATGATAGCAGCTATATTATATGACAAAGGCTTGCCTTAAATAGCTCCTTCCTTCCAGGAAACATTGGGTGATCATTTAAGAGATAGTTTTTCTACTTATTCAGTTGGCCACCAGGATCTCATTTTTTACTGGCAATGAGGCCATTGCTGCCTTCGAGGCCAACCCAGGTGAGATAATAGCCTCAAATTCCAATATTTATGTGTCTGTTTTATGGAACTGGTTTTCAGTTCACTCAAGGTATTTCACACAGAAAAGAAGTTAGATACTTAAAATTCTACTGGAATTAATGGAAGAGTGGAAGTCACGGGATTGCCACCAGACTGCAAGGCCATTCCATGCAACTGCTATCTAAATATCAGAAACATGTTGCTGTCATTCTGAAGTCAGAATAAATCTGGAAACTGGTGCAGCTGTCATAGCTGACCATTCCACCAGAGAGGGGCATGTGCAGTCTAGCCTTTGAAAAAAATGTCTGCCAGAGCCTGTCCATCAATATCACTGTCATGGAAAGAGGAACCCCCACCTCACGTCCACTTTCCAAATTTCATGCAAGCACATTTTTTTGGAATATATTTAACCCTAAGTGGAAAGACAATATAAAAAAACACAGATTTTATTTTGCTCTTCTAAGTTAATTTATAGCAAAATGCAATTCCCATAAAAATCTCCCTCTTTTTTTTTTGGATCTCCAATAATTGATTTTTTCTTTTGGATAAACAAATGAGTGAGAATATCTATGAAAAAAGAATAATAAAAGGAGATTATGTGCTCAGAAATAAAAATACATTGTAAATTTTTATCAACACACAGTGTGATATTGTGAGATAGATCAGTGGAAAAAATAACGATAATCCGGAAAGAAAGCAGTATACATAATAAGGTAGTAGGGGGATGACAATGGCCTCACAAATCAGTGAGAAAAGCAACCATTGTTAAATGAGCTACCAAAACAACATTTCGCTGTTTGTAACAACAAGAATGAAAAGTCAAGATTCAGACATTACTTTATAATATATCTTAGAATCTATATTCTTTAAATAATTATATGTAAAATTATAAGCTAATAAAAATGGAAAATTATATAGGTAAATACAATTTTCATGATTGATGATCTGAAGAATAAAAGGCTCTCTCCTATTTCTCGGTCACCAAGACCTGCCCTATCAGACCTCACCCATCATTCCTGGGAAGTGTCATCTTCCCCAGAGGTGGTGATGGGCAAGGGAAGGGATAGGGAATAAACCCTTTTTAATAAGACACTAGTGAAGCCCTTTGCCATTTTCTGAGGATTATTCCAACCTAGTTTAGGAAAAACCTTGCTGTCATGAAAAAAATTTAAGCATTCTTAATAAGAGTTCCAAAATCTAAGGGTTGAAACCCAAAGCTACTACTTTAAAATCAAAATCAAAATAAAGTATGAGTATCTAAGGGAAGAAGGCTTCTTGCACAGGAAGAGCAAATGAAAAGATCTAAGGTGAGTGTGGGTTTGGAAGTGTTCAAGAAACTACAGTAAGCAAGTAATGCATATTTACTTAATGAATGAATGAAGTTCCCCCAGGACAATGAGTTTGTCTCAGAGTAACATTAAGCCAATGACACTTGAATTCTTGGCACATTTTCTTAGGTAAAGTTGCTTTAAAACAAAAACTTCAATGAACAAAGAAAAAACAAACTCATTATTTTCTATTCTGCTTTGCTTGAACTTTTGGTCTGCAAACTCTTTTGAAGTTGAAATCAAACCCTAATTTGCTCTGCCTCATATTGATGCACCATTCATATCCTGGACTCCTTCCATGTTTTCAATCCGTCTCCCATTATTTCTCAACACAAGTCCTCCACTCCAGCCAACCAGGTCTATTTATTATTTGCCAAGCACACCATATTTATTTCCATCCCAAATTCTTTGTTCTTATTGTTTCTTCGAATTGGAATGTCCTTCCTCCTCCTCTCCCTGCTGTCCTGATTATCAGAAGCCTACCCACACTTCAGTCTCCGAAGATTTCACCCATTCTCTCCACAGCCTTACCTCATGGAGCTCTAAATATCTTTTTTACTCAGTAGTTTACTTATTAATAACCTTATTACTAATATTACTGTTCCATTTTAGCTTGACAAATTTTTAGTAACTTCTTTTGAATTTCAAATTGCAGAAAAGTTACAAAATATATAAGGAATTTTTTTTTTCTTGAAATACCTTGTATTTATTTGCTCAATTTCAATATAGTATAGTGGTTTCTCAGTGGTAAACTAATACACTCTTGAGAAAGAACTTTTATCATGTAAACGCTTTTGCTTATTCACAGTTCCTTTTGACTTTGGTCTTACAGTTTCTATGAATTTGCAGAGTTTCTCAGGGCAGCATTTGTTCCCCCACAACTTGGAGTGAGTTTGTTTCATATACATGGAATACAGTTAGATTCTTCAATCACATTTGCATTCCATCCTGGTATCTATCGATCTAAGTGCTTTTTATGAATATGCATAAATTAATATTTACTGTTTATGCTGTAAAAATGTATGGGTTTTGTCCAATGCAGAAGCACAGGTATCCACCATATACTTCTTTCACCCAGGTTCCTCTGTTAGTATATCACCACATTTGCACTCCTTTTCTTCATCTCATATGTGTGTGTGTGTGTGTATATATATGTATTAGAGATTAGTTATCAGAAATATGATTTTCCTGAACCATTTTAGAGTAAGGTACAGGAAAAAACAAGGATACTAAAACAAGGTTCTACATAACCAGAGTATGATCACCATATCAAGATATCATCATTGATGCAACACTACTATCCAATCTACAGATGCTATAATCTCATCCAAATTTCCTCAGTTGTCCCCAAAATACATTTTTTTTTACTTTCTGGTCGAGGATCTAATCCACAATCTCCCATTGCATTAACTGTCATGTCTCTTTAGTCTTCAATTTGAAAGTTTTTCTATTCTTCCCTGTCTTTCATGACCTTGAGAGTTTTAAAGAGCATAAACCTTTCTTTTTGAAGGATGTGCACGCTCACCCGTTTCCATCCGATATTTCCTCACATCCAAACTTAGGCCAAGTATCCTTCACAGTAATATCACAGAAATAATGCTGTGCTCTTCTCAGCACATCACAGCAGGAGGCACAGGTCAACTTCGTGTCAGGTTTCTCCATCATAAAGTCATCATTCTTCCATTTTCAATTGATAAATATTTTATAGGATGATAAATTAATTATATACACATATGCATATTTATTTATATGCAAAATATATCCAGAAAATCATTTCAATGTGTAACCAACATAAAAGTTATTAATGAGCTATTTTAAATTTGGTTTAATACTAAGTCTTCAAAATCCAGTGTGTATTTTACACTTACAGCACATCTCAGTGGGGTCTAGCTCCATTTGAAGTGCTCAGTCATCACATATGGCTAGGGGCTACCATACTTGCCAAGGAAGCTCTAAAGCACAAATGGATATTTCTTGGAGAAGTCCTAAGTTTTCGCAGTGTTTGGCAAATGAATTTTATAAAACTCTTCAGAATCCACAAATAGGCAGTTAGCCATTAAGTAAACCATTGGATTGAATATGACTGCAAAAAAGTGAAGCCCTTGACAAAAAAAAAAAAAAAAAAAAAGAGGTAGGCAAAATTTTCTTCAGACCAAACAGAGATAACAAGGAAGATTGCTGAAAGTGCTCATTATCCTTTATCAATACCCTTTTTATTCTTGTCCTCCTTCTTACCAATCCCATCTCTATTTTAAGAAAGCAGAAAAGACTCAACATTAGAAAAGATTATTTTGATGGTTTGCTCTTACACCCGTATTTGTAATTTTTTGGAGGTAAATGTAATATCAATTATGTAGTTCAATTCTTCTCATGAGTACTTTCCCTATTTGGCCATTTTCCCTAGTAGATCCATACCCCCATTTACTCTATTCTTGCATTTCTATCCTAGCCTTTCCTTTCGCCCTACAATTCTCTTTTCTAAGAATTCTTCATTCAAGAATAGGATCCAAAAATGATATACTTCTTTAGATGACACTCAAAATTGATATCCTAATACACAGAAATGACTATTATGGGAGTAATCCACAAAATGCTACTAATATTTTTAAAGTGTCTTTTTCATTTTTTCTGGCTTACAACATTTTTTCTAAGAAGTTACCTTTCAGAAATAAAGTCCAGTTCACATGGAAGGAGAGGCAATGTCACACTGTGAAAGAGCATGTGCATAGGTAGGGTGACACATTGTGGTACCATTTTTACCACAATGTACCTCACCCAGGGATTTTGGTCACTTGGTCCAGTTCTTTCCACTATGCTGATTATCTTGTCATTCCCAAGGTTAGGATGGCATGGCCCCCAGTGAGTAGGCTGCAGGAAGAGCCAGAGAGCTTTGGTGCCCTGGTTGAACCTGATGGAATGCACAAAGGCTATGGCTCCTCCCACCCACTCCAGACCCAGAAGAAGCTCTACATCAGGGGGTGTGGATGAGGCTTTCCCAGTAGGTGCACAGAGAAGCTAAGTAATGCAACCCAGAACTGCAGAGGAATTGACAACCATTGGCTGAACTTTGAGAGAGGGGAGAGAGGAAGAAAACTTCCTCCTCCATGAATGACACTAAAGTTCAGTGGTTCCATTTCTGTCTCTGTAGCGATGTCACTCATGGCCAGACTACTCTATTTTCTTGGGAACCCATGGAAAGCTCGGTAAAGAAATATCTTGTATTTGCATTCCCTTCTTTCCTAAATCTTACACTTCTCAGTGGACATTAGGAGACAGTGGAGCAATTCTTTCAAATTTCTGAGAAGAGATGATTTCCAGCCTAAAAATTTATGTCAGCTGTCATTAACTTAGCTTCCCTAGATAATAGAGCTTGAAGCAAAAGTTACAGGACCAAGATGAATTGAAGGTCTAACCTTAAAACAGCAGAAATGAATTGTTCTTCACTCCATCTGGAATGTTCTTTAGTCAAATAGAAACATGGCTCACTCCTTCATTTATTTTAAGTCTCTGCTCAAATATTCCAGGCCCTATAAGATTTCGCCACAGAAAATAACACTCCAACATCACTCTCCAACTCGCTACCCTGCTTTTTCTTTATTCAATCACATGTATGTGTGTTTATATATAGATATATCCATATATGAGGGTACTTTTAAAAGTTCTTGGAAGGATCAGTATTATCTTTTAATTCTATTTTTCCATGAACTTTTTGAAGTACTCTTGTGCATGTGTATGTATGAAATATATGAACAATGTTATTGTTTATCTGTATTCCTCTACCTCCAAAATAAAAGCTCTTTTCAGACAAGGACCTAGTTTATTTTCATTTTGTCCTACTTGTTTTCAGATCCTTAGTTCTCAGAATAGTGCATGTTACACAATGGGAACTCCATAAATTTTAAAAAACCCTTTTGAATGTAACAACCAAGTTATCCTTCAAATATGAAGGTACAATGCATTCGTTTCAGATATCCAGGATCTCAAAAAAAGTCAATTTTATATGCACACTCTATGTGGACTCCACTCCTGTGGATTAATTGAATTGCATCCCCCAAATTTCATGTTAGAAGCTTAATTCCCACTGTAACTGTTGAGGGTGGGAGATCCTATAATGGGGATCAAAAGGTGGGGCCTTGAAGAAGTGATTTGATTGCAGGACTATGCTATAGTGAATGGATTATCAATGGTGGTCAGGGGTGTGTTTCTGAGGGCTTTAAAAGGAGAGTACATGAGGAACTATCCCTCTCTCTGCTCCACCATTTTCTGCCATGTGAGACCTCTGGGTCACTGTTGCCACCACTAAGGCCACACCAGATGTGTTCCGTGGACTTTGGACTTCCCAGCCTCTGAAACTGTAAGCAACAAATTTCATTTTCTTATAAATTACCCAGTTCCAGGTATTTTGTTATAAGCAACAGAAGCAGACTAATACAACTACTATGCAAACTATTTGTGGAGGCAGCAAGCAAAAAGGGAGTAGAACAAAAAAGCAGAAGATAGGATCCTAGAAATGGGATCTGATCTGGAGAACAAAGAGGGGAAGTCCAAGGCAATAACTTCACACTGTCCAGAGAGTAACCAAATTAGAAGAGGAAGATGGCAGGCTGCAGGGGAGACATTCCACGGGAGAAGAAAAAGTATAACTGAAAGATAAGTGGTAGTATTTGAGCAAAACTAAGCAGTAGGCACAAAGAAAACTAAACTAACATAAAGTGAAATAATTATTTAACTCAGGGAATAAAGTTATATTAAAAAGATAAAATCAGAGTATACTACTTGGCTCCATATTAAATAATATTTAATTAATTACATTACAGCATTTGCTGACTACAGGTTTACGTAAAAATTATGCCGTAAGTATTTGGGGATTCTGGACAGATGGGGAAAAGCAGTTGATGGGAAAATGATTCCCAAGTTCATGTCAGACTCAAAGAGTAATTTCTAGAACGCATAAGTCAGAAACAGTGGTATATGGCTTACAGTTAAACAGAGAAAGAAAGAATTAAAAACTGAAAGTGCTTGCTTCTAGAGACCAGGACTGGACTTTACAAAAAAATAAAATATGTGTATTTATTACCCTGATATAAG